>NC_092741.1:125790505-126093535 GCF_047496795.1 Chiloscyllium punctatum | reverse complement strand
TCTATCATCCTATTCCATTTGTTATTCATTTGCATCAATTAATTTCAATTATCAATAAATAATAAAATCTCTTGCAGTCACACAAGCACGAAATATATAATCACAGGAAATCCCACTATCTGGGGGTTGTTCTAAACACTCTGGCAGTTCCAAAGCTAGGCAATGGGTAATGCCAGTACCAAAGAGAAGGTCCAATGGAATCCCAAACCCAATTATGCACAGGGCATTGGACGAGGAGTATTAGGCAGCTCCAGGAATGGGGTTGCAGGACAGGCTGCTGAGCCCTCACATGGGTCGGAAGGACGTAGAGGGGGCAGTATCTATCTTATATTGAGTGTCCCTGACATGCAAACAACACTATCCGAAGATAATATCCCTCTTGCTTCCCACATTTTTAGTAAAGTGCAATGAAATGTTCTACCACTCCCAGCCACCTGATCACACCAACCAGGTTACTAGGCGTGATGTGAAGGAGTTGGTGTTGGACTGGGGTGGACAAAGTTAAAAATCACATGACATCAAGTTATAGTCCAATAGGTTTATTTGGAAGTACTACTTTTTTGAGTGCTGGTCTTTCATCAGGTAAGGAGGTTACCCCAAGTTACAGGGGCCCCTGACAAGCCTTTATTGAAACATTTCAATAAAACAAATATGACAGGAAGATTGCCGAATTTGGTCCCTGGCCACCCTCCAGGTTATGAGGGCCATCTCAGGGATGGATGACAATGCGATGGACTGGACACTCACCCATCTGGTAGGGGCCTATACAATTCTCCAGTTACAAATACACTTTGCTGTGTACTTGTGATGTAAGCAATCTTATCTGATGTTAATGTTGAATCTCAGCAAGGAATGATTTCTGTGCTAATCTTCACTTTGTGACAAGCAATATTTCCCTGCCTAATAGATACATTATCAGTTTCATTTATGGAAGTGATCCTCTTGAGCCATCCAGATACCCTGGTTATTTTCAAATCCCCATACTATACCATTCTAAATGTGTCTTCAATGTAAAATATTTCCTGATTGCAAGGAATGTACTTGCCATAGGTAAATCAGTCCAAACTCTCTTTGGAAAATATGTGATGTCTCTGAATAAAAGACCATATCCTAAGATTTACAATTTGTGATATTCACTGGACTACTTACATGACAATAATGATTTGTATTTTGTGCAAAACCTTTAACATTAAAAAACATCCCTGGCATTTTGCAGGAGCATTATCAAACAAAATCTCCAGGAGAGAGTCGAGAGAGAAAGAAAACATTGGAAACATTCAGCAGCATCTGTGAAGACAGAAACAGAATTAACATTGCAAGGCAATGCTTGGGTCACCTTGAAAACAGAGGGATGTAAGGTAAGCCAGAATAACTAGGCAGCACCAGAGGACAGACAGCCATTCCCATCAAGCAGGATCTGCAGATCAAAGAGCACTTCAAAAGCTTTCCTTCAGGAGCTCTATCCCAGGAGACTGCATTTCATAAAGTTTTGGAAAGAGCACTGTTCACTGCTGCAACCAGATCTGTGAGAATAAGTTTCAGGCGACCTGGGTTGTAAGACTCTGCTATGCTAGTGTATAAGAGGCATTGTAACAGAATTATAAGCTTTGCTTCTGCGTCAAGGAATATGGTGCCATGTGATATATTAAACAATGTTCCTTGGCCATTATACCTTGTGTTTCTCAGAGATTCAGTTATCTGTCCTGTTACTGAGCTGAAAGCACTCATAAAATCATAGGGGCATGGATAGGGCGAATAGCCAAGGTTTCTTTCCTAGGGTGGGTGAGTCCAAAACTAGAAGGCAGAGATTTAACGCGAGAGGGGAAAGATTTAAAAAGGGACCTGAGGGGTAACATTTTCATGCAGAGGGTAGTGCATGTATGAAACAAGTTGCTAGGGGAAGTTATAATATTTAAAGATATTTTAAGATACAATTATAATATTTAAAAGCATCTGGAAGAGCACATGACTAGGAAGGGTTTAGAGGGATATGAGCCAACCGCTGGCAAATGGGGCTAGGTCAGATTAAGATACCTGGTTGACATGGGTGAGTCAGACCGATCTGTTTCCATGCAGAATGACGCTAAGTTATCAAATTCCTCCTAACACTGCATAGAGATCATTACAGTATTGGAAATAATAGAATCACACCCACAATGACCTCCTTTCTCATTATCGAGATGTGAGGATCCATTCCCTTTTATTTTAACCATCTTATCTCTTCATTCTGGAGTTTCAATGCCCACCACCAAAAGAGGCTCAGCTGCAGCATGACTGAGTGAGCTGATTGGGTCCTATGGGACATAGCTGCTAGACTGGGTCTGCAGCAGAGGGTGAGGGAACCAACAAGATCAAATAACATAATTGACCTCATCCATGTCCAGTCTGCCTGCTGTAAATGCATCTGTCCACAACAGTATCGGTAAAAGTGACCACTGCACTGTTCTTGTGGAGTCAAAGCCCCTCCTTCACATTGAGTATACCTTCCATCCTGTTGTGTGGCACTATCACCATGCTAAATGGACAGACTTTGAACAGGTCTAGCAACTCAGCCATGAACTGGGGTGGCAGAGAGGCTCATTTGGTTAGTGATGTTGCCTCACAGCACCAGGGACCTGGGTTTGATTTCAGCCTCAGGCAACTGCATGTGTGGAGTCTCAGCATTCTCCTCATGACTGTGTGTATTTCCTCCGGGTGCTCCAGTTTCCCACAATCCAAAGATGTGCAGATCAGGTGGATTGGCCATGCTAAAATTGCTTATCATGTCCAGAGAGGTGTAGAGTAGGTGGGTTAGCCAAGAGAGGTGTAGGATTACAGGGCTGGGGTGAATCTGGATGGGATACTCTTCAGAGGGTCCATGTGGACTCAATGGGCTGAATGACCTGCTTTTGCACTGTAGGGATTCTATGTTTCTATGAAGCACTGTGGGCCATCAATAGCAGTCATCCAGTTCTATCTGTAACATCATGGCCCGGCATAGCTCCCACTCAACCATTACCATCAAGCCAGAGGATCAGCCCTGGTCAATGGAGAATGAAGGCACGTGTGCCAGGAGCAGCACCAGGCATACCTGAAAATGAGGTGTCAGCCTGGTGAAGCTACCAAACAGGGCTATTTCAAGGCCAAATGGCATAAGCAGTTAGTGATAGCCAGAGCTAAGCAATCCCATAACCAACAGATCAGATCTCGGCTCCAGTCATCCGCAATGATGGAAGAGCCCAGCACATCAGTGCACAGGATAAGGTTGAAGCTTTCACAGCAATATTCAGCTACAAGTCAATGATTCATCAGCCTCGTCCTGTGGTCCTCAGCATCACTGATCCCAGTCTTCAGCCAATTCAATTCATCCCACGTAATGTCAAGAAACAGCTGAGGTCAGTGGAAACTGCGAAAACTATGGGCTCGACAACATTCCTGCAACAGTACTGAAAACCAGAACTTGCACAAGGCACAAGTCAGGAGTGTGATAAACCTGCCAGGATGGGTGCAGCTCCAACAAGACTCAGAACATTGAAACCATCTAGGAAAAAGAAGTCAGCTTGATTGGCACTACATCCACTCCCTCACCATCGGTGCTCTGCCTGTGAGATCCTTCATGCACGCCCGAACTCTCTGACGCACTGCACGCTGCACTCAAAGCGGCTGCAGAGGCGACGAGACTGTCACACACCTCTTTCTGGAATGTGCCTACGCAAAGGTAGTCTGGAGACGAATGCAGTAGTGTTTGTCGAGGTTCATCCTGAGCAGCTCCGTGCCACGGACTCCGTGCTCTCCGGTCTGTTCCCCAGGACGCACACCAAGACTATCATCAACTGTGCCTGGAGGATCATCAACTCGGTCAAAGACGCTCTTTGGTCTGTCCGAAACCTGTTGATCTTCCAGCTGAAGGAGCTGACCCCGACTGAGTGTTGTGGATTGGCTCATTCCAAGGTCCAGGACTACGTGTTGAGGGACGCGCTGAAGCTTGGGGCAGCAGCCGCCAAGGCGTGGTGGGTAAAGACCACCGTGTTACATCTGCCTGCCTAAGAAGAACAGGGGGCCCACTCAATAAGTGGGCTCCGCTGATGCCTCAGCTAAATATATGAATGGTAAACGTGCAGACCAGTATATACGAATGATTACTCGATCTCTGTATGCAAAGAAATAGAATGTATACGTATGTATGGCATGACCAATTATACAGATCATCAAAATATTTATGAATAAAGTATATTTTTGAAATTAAAAAAAAGTCAGTACACTCCCTGAGGCAACCTGCTCCCTTCCTTTTCAATGTTGTGCTCTTAACCTTTGAGTCTGTGCTAATGCCAGTTGGATGTGCAGAAGACATAAGAGAGAATGGGCTGTGGAGAAAGGGTAGAGGTTTGGATATGTTATAAAACATTCACTGGGAAGGGAATGCTAATGGCAGAGCAGCATAGCAATGGACATAGCTTCTTCCTTGGTTGCCAAGACATGGGCATTCTGCACTTTCTCAAGACATGTCCCAGTCCTCATTGGCGGGAGCCAAGATTCTCTCCTCATAGTTAGTGAAGAGCTGAATGTCAATCACCCCGCTCCCCCACACCCCCCACCCCCATCTAGTCTTCCAAACCATCCCACTTCTGGTATTTACCCATTCCAATGCTTCATACCTTTACTCACATGCACCTGATGTATAACACACACATTCAATGGACAGAAAGTAGAGGGCTATGTATACTTAAACATGTGAGGCCCCAGCAGAATACTCAGATGATCGATGGGAAACTCAGCTCTGGGTCAAAGAGAATACCAAAGTTTTGTTTAGCTTGAGCAAACAACCAAGGAGACAAGTTGAGCCACTGGCAAGGGAACAGAGCTCTCTGGCAATAGGTAAAATCGAATGTTATAGTTGTATTCAAATTCAGTTGAGTAACATTCTGCTTCATCCAAAACTTAATGTCTGACCCATATGTCAGGATCGGATTATGAGTAAAAATTATTTCTAACTGATGTCTTTCCAGGTGAAGCAGCATTTCACTGGTACCTATCCAATCTGTGTATTGTATTCCCTGCACCTAATTTGGCCTAATCTACATCAGGGAACCAAACAGAGAGTGGGTGACTGCTTTGCGGAGCACCTCCAGTCTGTGCTCAAGCAGGAGCCCAATCTTCCCGTAGCCGGTCATTTTATCACAGTGTCCTGCTAACATGCCCACATGTCTACCCTCAGTATGCTGCAGTGCTCCAGTGAATCACAGCGCACACTGAAGGAGCAACAGCTCATCTTCAGACTAGGCACTTTATGACCTTCTGGACTTAATATTGAGTTCAGCGCTTTCAGATTGTGAAACCATTCCTTTCTTTTCTTTAAGCTTTGCTTGTTACATTCTCTGTCACCATGTCCTCTCTCCCCCACCCTCTACTCCAATCGGACTGTCTATTCTTTCCAGTCTGGCAATTAGACACAACATTATTCTGCCATTCTCACATTCTGATCACTTAATCTGAACAATCAACGTCCTTCACCCCACCCAGGACTCTCCCCACACCCCACTATTACGTAAATGCTGTCTCCTCTATCCTTCACGAGCTCCGATGAAGAGCCATCTAGACTCAAAGCTTTAGCTTGCTCTCTCTCCATGGATGCTGCCTGACCTGCTGTGATCTCCAACATTTTTTGTTCTCAGTTCAAGTTCCAGTATCTGCAGTCATCAAACAAAGAACATAGAACAGTACAGCACAGCGTAGGCCCTTCAGCCCACAATACCGAGCATTTATCTTTATCTAAAATCAACCTAACCTCCACACCCCTCAATTCACTGCCATCCATGTGCTTGTCCAGCAGTCGCGTAAATGACTCTAAAGTTTCTGACTCTACTACCACCGCTGGCAGTGCATTCCAAGCACCCACTACTCTCTGCGTAAAGAACCTGCCTCTGACAACTCTCCTAGACCTTTCCCCAATCACATTAAAAATTATGGATAAAAGCAAATTACTGCAGATGCTGGAATCTGAAACCAAAAGAGAAAAAGCTTTGACAAAGGGTCAGTTAGACTCGAAACGTCAGCTCTTTTCTCTCCTTACAGATGCTGCCGGACCTGCTGAGATTTTCCAGCACCTTAAAATCATGACCCCTCATGACAGCCATTTCTGCCCTGGGGAAAAATCTCTGGCTATCTATCCTAGCTATGCCTCTTATTACCTTTTACACCTCACAGGAAGCTCCATCCAAACTACAAAGTTTCTTCTTCTTTCTAAACAACCTGGTCAGAGATGCCATTACCCACCTGTGGACCAGGAGAGACTCAAACCCAAGCATCCTGGCCCAGACATAGGGACATTACCACTGTGCCACAAGAACCAAAATATTTCTAATCAACCTGTTCCAAGACGTAATCACACTCCTCTTGTGGAGTAGCAGTGCTGTGGCTGAGCTCCTGATCTGGGCCTGGTCTGCTTTCTTTGTTCCTTTATTTCTTTAAAACTTTTACTTTTTACTTTTGCTCTTTTCCTTCTGCTGATTTTTTCTCTTTAAAAGCTTTTGCGTTGGAGCCCAGCCTCACGAGCATGTGTGGTAGCAGTGACAAGAATCAGGTCCTTGGTGAGATCGAGCCTAGAGCTAGGGGAGAGACTAAGCCCAGATCTAGGGGAGAGACTGAGCCCAGATCTAGGGGAGAGACTGAGCCCAGTGTGAGGGGGAGAGACTGAGCCGAGTGTGGGGGGGGGAAGAGACTAAGCCAACTGTGGGGGTGGAGAGACTAAGCCGACTGTGGGGGGAGAGACTAAGCCCAGTGTGGGGGGGAGAGACTGAGCCCAGTGTGAGGGGGGCGGGAGGAGAGACTGAGCCCAGTGTGGGGGGAGAAACTGAGCCTACTGCAGGGGAGAGACTGAGTGCGGAGGAGGGACTGAGTTCAGTGCGGGGGACTGAACACAGTCCAGGAGGCAGAGACTGAGCCCAGAGCTAGGGGAGAGACTGAGCATAGTGCAGGGGAGAGACTGAGACCAGTGTGAAGGGGAGAGACAGAGCCCAGAGTTAGGGGAGACAGTGAGCCCAGTGCGGGGGAGGGAGACTGAGCCCAGTGTGCAGGGGAGAGACTGAGTCCAGTGCAGGGGAGAGACTGAGCCCAGTGCAGGGGAGAGACTGAGCCTCGTGTGAGGGGGAGAGACTGAGCCCAGTGGGGGGGGGGGGGGGAGAGACAGAGCCCAGTGTGAGGGAGAGACTGAGCCCAGTGCAGGGGGAGAGAGACTGAGCCCAGTATGAGGGGGAGAGACTGAGCCCAGTGGGGGGGGGAGAGACTGAGCACAGTGCAGGGGAAGAGACTGAGCCCAGTGTGAGGGGGAGAGACTGAGCCCAGAGCTAGGGGAGAGACTGAGCACAGTGCAGGGGAAGAGACTGAGCCCAGAGCTAGGGGAGAGACTGAGCACAGAGTTAGGGGAGAGACTGAGCCCAGTGTGAGGGGAGAGACTGAGCCCAGTGTCGGGGGAGAGAGACTGAGCCCAGTGTGAGAGGGAGAGACTGAGCCCAGAGCTAGGGGAGAGACTGAGCACAGTGCAGGGGAGAGACTGAGCACAGTGCAGGGGAGAGAGAGACTGAGCCCAGTGTCGAGGGGAGAGACTGAGCCCAGTGTGTGGGGAGAGAGACTGAGCCCAGTGCAGGGGGAGGGAGATTGAGCCCAGTGTGAAGGGGAGAGACTGAGCACAGTGTAAGGGGGAGAGACTGAGCCCAGTGTGGGGGGGAGAGACTGAGCCCAATGTGGGGGGAGAGACTGGGCCCAGAGTGGGGGGAGAGACTGAGCCCAATGTGGGGGGAGAGACTGGGCCCAGAGTGGGGGGAGAGACTGAGCCCAGTGTGGGGGGAGGGAGACTGAACCCAGTGTGAGGGGAGAGACTGAGCCCAGTGCAGGGGAGAGCGAGACTGAGCCCAGTATCGAGGGGGAGAGATTGACCCCAGTGCGGGGTGGAGAGAGTGAGCCCAATGTGAGGGAGAGAGGCTGAGCCCAGTGTGAGGGGGAGAGACTGAGCCCAGTGTGTGGGGGAAGAGACTGAGCCCTGTGTGAGGGGGAGAGACTGAGCCCAGTGGGGGGGAAGAGACAGCGCCATGTGTAAGGGGGAGAGTCTGAGCCCAGTGTGAGGGGGAGAGACTGAGCTCAGGGTGGGGGGAGAGACTGAGCCCAGTCCGGGGGGGAAAGACTGAGCCCAGTGTGGGGGAGAGACTGAGCCCAGTCCGGGGGGGAGAGACTGTGCCCAGTGTGGGGGGAGAGACTGAGCACAGTGCAGGAGAGAGAGAGACTGCCCAGTGTGAGAGGGAGGGAGAGATTGAGTCCAGTGCAGGAGAAAGAGAGACTGAGCCCAGTGTGAGGGGGAGGGAGACTGAGCCCAATGTGAGGGGGAGAAACTGAGCCCAGTGTGAGGGGGAGGGAGACTGAGCCCAATGTGAGGGGGAGAAACTGAGCCCAGTGTGAGGGGGAGGGAGACTGAGCCCAATGTGAGGGGGAGAAACTGAGCCCAGTGTGAGGGGGAGGGAGATTGAGCCCAGTGTGAGGGGGAGGGAGACTGAGCCCAGTGTGAGGGGGAGGGAGACTGAGCCCAGTGTGAGGGGGAGGGAGACTGAGCCCAATGTGAGGGGGAGAAACTGAGCCCAGTGTGAGGGGGAGGGAGACTGAGCCCAGTGTGAGGGGGAGGGAGACTGAGCCCAGTGTGAGGGGGAGGGAGACTGAGCCCAGTGTGAGGGGGAGAGACCGCACCCAGTGTGATTGGGAGAGACTGAACTCAGAGCTAGGGGAGAGACTGAGCACAGTGCAGGGGAGAGAGAGACTGCCCAATGTGAGCGGGAGAGAGACTGAGCCCAGTGCGGGGGAGAGAGAGTCTGAGCCCAGTGTGGGGGGGAGAGACTGAGCCCAGTGTCAAGGGGAGAGACTGAGCCCAGTGTCGAGGGGAGAGACTGTGCCCAGTTTGGAGGGAGAGAGACTGAGCCTAGTGCAGGTGGAGGGAGATTGAGCCCAGTGTGAGGGGGAGAGACTGCGCCCAGTGTGAGGGGGAGAGACCGAATCCAATGTGGGAGGGAGAGACAGAGCCCAATGTGAGGGGTAGAGACTGAGCCCAGTGAGGGGGAGAGACTGAGCCAAGTGTGAGGTGGAGAGACTGAGACCAATGTGAGTGGGAGAGACTGAGCCCAGTGTGGGGGGAGGGACTGCGCCCAGTGTTAGGGGTCGAGACTGAGCCCAGAGCTAGGGGAGAGGCTGAGCACAGTGCAGGGGAGAGACTCAGCACAGAGCTACGGGAGAGACTGAGCACTGTGCAGGGGAGAGACTGAACCCAATGTGAGGGGGAGAGACTGAGCCCAGTGTGCGGTGGTAGAGATGGAGCCCAGTGTGAGGGAGAGACTGAGCTCAGTGTGGGGGGAGAGAATGAACCCAGTGCGGGAACAGAGACTGAGCCCTGAGCAGGGTGGGGGGGGGAGAGTGAGCCCAGTGCGGGCTGAGTGACTGAGCCCAGTGCAGTGGAGGAGAGCATGCCCAGGAAGGGGGAGGGGGAGGGGGGGGTGGGGGCGGGGGAGAGAGCCTAGTGCGGAAGAGAGCAATCCCAGTTTTTGGTGGGGTGGTGGGGAGTCGTGCATTTGGGTAGCAAGGCCCTCGGGAGCTTGTGACAGCAATAGTGTGGACCCAGCGGTACAAAACGGAACCAGAGCATGGCGACTTCGATATCTGTGGGCCCAATGCAGGACTCAAGGCGATGGCAGCAGGACAGCCTCTGCAGTCAGCATCATGATCAAGATGTTGGGCTTCAGCTGCAGAATAGGTTAAAAACGAGAACTGCAGATGCTGGAAATCCGAGTCTGGATTAGAGTGGCACTTGAAAAGCACAGCAGGTCAGGCAGCATCCAAGGAGCAGGAAAATCGATGTTTCGGGCAAAAGTCCTTCATCAGGAATAGAGGCAGGGAGCCTGCAGGATGGAGAGATAAATGAGCGGGGCGCAGGGGTGGGGAGAAGGTAGCAAAGAGTACAATAGGTGAAAGGAGGTGGGGTTGGAGGTGATAGGTCAGAGAGGAGGGTAGAATGGATAGGTGGAAGGGAAGATATGGGGACAGTGCCGAGCTGGAAGGTTGGAACTCGGGTGAGGTGGGGGGAGGGGAAATGAGGAAACTGGTGAAGTCCACGTTGATGCCCTGGGGTTGAAGTGTTCCGAGGCGGAGGATGAGGCGTTCTTCCTCCAGTCGTCAGGTGGTGAGGGAGCGGCGGTTGAGGGGGCCCAGGACCTGCATGTCCTCGGTGGAGTGGGAGGGGGAGTTGAAATGTTGGGCCACGGGGTGGTGTGGTTGATTGGTGCGGGTGTCCCAGAGATGTTCCCTAAAACGCTCTGCGAGGAGGCGTCCAGTCTCCCCAATGTAGAGGAGACCGCATCGGGAGCAACGGATACAATAAATGACATTGGTGGATGTGCAGGTAAAACTTTGATGGATGTGGAAGTCTCCTTTAGGGCCTTGGATGGTGGTGAGGGAGGGGGTGTGGGCGCAGGTTTTGCGATTCCTGCGGTGGCAGGGGAAGGTACCAGGATGGGAGGGTGGGTTGTAGGGGGGCGTGGCCCTGATCAGGTAGTCAAGGAGGGAACAGTCTTTGCGGAAGGCGGAAAGGGATGGGGAGGGAAATATATCCCTGGTAGTGGGGTCTGTTTGGAGGTGGTGGAAATGTCGGCAGATGATGTGGTTTATGCGAAGGCTGGTTGGGTGGAAGGTGAGCACCAGGGAAGGTTCTGTCCTTGTTACAGTTGGTAGGGTGGGGTCTGAGGGCGGAGGTGCGGGATGCAGACGAGATGCGCTGGAGAGCATCTTTAACCACGTGGGAAGGGAAATTGTGGTCTCTAAAGAAGGAGGCCATCTGGTGTGTTCCATGGTGGAACTGGTCCTCCTGGGAGCAGATACGGCAGAGGCGGAGGAATTGGGAATACGGGATGGCATTTTTGCAGGAGGTAGGGTGGAAAGAGGTGTAATCCAGGTAGCTGAGGGAGTCGGTGGGTTTGTAAAAAATGTCGGTGTCAAGTCAGTTGTCATCAATGGATATGGAGAGGTCCACGAAGGGGAGGGAGGTGTCAGAGATGGTCCAGGTAAATTTAAGGTCAGGGTGGAATGTGTTGGTGAAGTTGGTGAATTGCTCAACCTCTTCGAGGGAGCACAAGGTGGCACCAATGCAGTCATCAATGTAGCGGAGGAAGAGGTGGGGAGTGGTGCCGTTATCTACATAGCCAACAAAGAGACAGCCATAGCTGGGGCTCATACCGGTGTCCATGGCTACCCCTTTGGTCTGGAGGAAGTGAGAGGATTCGAAGGAGAAATTGTTAAGGGTGAGGACCAGTTCGGCCAAACGAATGAGAGTATCGGTGGAAGGGAACTGTTGGGGATGTCAGGAGAGTAAGAAATGGAGGGTTTGGAGGCTCTAGTTATGGCGGATGGAGATGTAGAGGAACTGAATATCCATGGTGAAGATGAGGTGTTGGGGGCCGGGGAAACTGAAGTCTTGGAGGAGGTGAGAGCGTGGGTAGTGTCTCGAACGTATGTGGGGAGTTCCTGGACTAGGGGGGATAGGACAGTGTCGAGGTAGGTAGAAATGAGTTCAGTGGGGCAGGAGCATGCTGAGACAATGGGTCGGCCAGGGTGTGGATCTCGGGAAGGAGGTAGAACCGGGCAGTGCGGGGTTCCCAGACTATGTGGTTGGAAGCTGTGCGTGGGAGATCACCTGAGATGATGAGGTTCTGTATGGTCTGGGAGATAATGGTTTGGTGATGGGGGCGTGGGGTCATGGTCGAGGGGGCGGTAGGAAGAGGTGTCCTCGAGTTGGCTTTTGGCTTCAGCGGTGTAGAGGTCAGTGCGCCAGACTACCACTGCACCCCCTTTATCTGCTGGCTTGATGATGAGGTTGGGATTGGAGCAGAGGGGGTGGAGGACTGCGCGTTGTGAGGGTGAGAGGTTGGAGTAGGTGAGGGGGATAGATAGGTAGAGGCAGTTAATGTCTCGGCGGCAGTTGAAAATTAAGAGATCGAAGATGGGTAATAGGCTAGCGCGGGATGTCCAGATGGATGCAGTGTGTTGGAGGCGGGTGAAGGGATTCTCAGAAGGTGGGCAGGAGCCCTGATTGTGAAAGTAAGCTCAGAGGCGGAGGCAGCAGAAGAAGTGTTCGACGTCATGGCGTGTATTAAATTCATTGTTGCATGGTCAGAGGGGGATAAAGGTAAGGCCTTTGCTGAGGACTGATCATTTGTCCTCTCCCAGGGGGAGGTCTGGGGGGATGGTGAAAACTGCAGAATGCTGTAGGTCTGAATCGCTATTCCTGGCAGATCGATGGGAGTCATGGTAACATCTGCAGCAGCATGTTAGGCTCAGTGTGGTATTCCTGGAATGCAGTAGCAATGGTAGTGGCCCCGGAACAGCTATCCAGGAACAGTCTATAATGAGAGGGCATTGGTGGGCCCAGAGCCCATGGTGGAGCACTGGGTGAACCACAATGTCCTTTGGTTCATGCCTTTCAAAATTGTACCATTGAATTTATATTCTTTGCATTTTCCTTGAGAAATGCATCACTTCACACTTTTTTATGTTAAATTCCATCGGCCATTGGATGCTAAACTTCAATTTTCCTGCTCATTGCTCATTATATTTCCACGTGCTGTGCTTTCTGAAAATTTTGAAATTGTCCTCCCACCCCAACCCCACACATTCAAATTCAGATCAGGATTTATAACCCACATGTGCTGCTATCTGAATATTGAGAGCGGACTTCCTTCCTGTTTGATAAAGAAATGTTTATCTCTGTTCCCTCTTTTCTAATTCTTAGACAATTTTGCATCCAAATTCTAAATGTCTTTTGAATCTCATGAATTTCAACTTAGTAGCAGCAAATTTCTGGATTTGATCAGGGAGCATTTGGAATATGATGGACGGTGTGGGATTCCCTGCAAGTGTTGGCTTATGGATTCCCCGATCCTAGTTATGCTTGTCATGTGAATTAGGCAAATTGTGTCCAATTGACTTGTGAGTCAAATTACATTCCCAATGCCCAGAGAGCAATCTTTTGCACACATTCTTTGATGATTGGATTAGACGTGGCCAATATGGATATTTGGTTAAGAGAGGCTCTGAGGACTTAATTCTGAGTTGCATAGAAACACATAATTACGTCACTTAGGGAAGTAGTCGTCAGAGGTCAAATGAGGTACACTTCTCTGAAGGGGTAATGGCGTCCTAGCACCTGCATGACAAAAGTGAGAGAAGCCATTGCAGCCAATGGTCAGAAGTGGTGTAGAATGAGTGACACCGATCAGTTATTAACAAGAGAGTTGCAGTGGAATACAGGCTGGTACTTACTGAGGTGGCAGAACATGGATGTCTGCATTTTTTCCAGGATTAGCACTGGTCTTCACGTTGTAATGGGTGCAGAGCCTTATGTTGGGCACCTCCTCCCACCCTTGTTATAGGCTCTCTTCTCCTAGAATGACAGAAAGGGGGAAAAAAAAGTGAGATCACAGTGGGTGGCATGTCTGTCAGTATTGGTGCTGGGGATTGAAAGCTGCAGATATGTAGTGGACGAGTTATTAGGCGGTGCAGGGCCAATGCAGAATTAGTGATGTGGGAGGTTATGGGTAAACAAGGGCAAGTTAGGGAAGATGTTACAATAATGTGGAAGTGGTAAAGTGTGAGCCTTGTTGGGAGATAGGTACAGTAGCTGAGGTAGAGTGAGTGAGTATGTGTGGCACTTATCCTGACAGAGCAGGAAAAGTCATTGACCTTCTTGTAGCACTGATGGCCATTCTTCCACATGGCAACCACACAGACCCAGGTCTTCTTGGACCAGACTGCTGGTGTCTGGTGATGTGGCCTCCTCTGTCAGTCCTTCAGGAAGGGGATGCCCTTCCTCTGGGTCATGCCATCCACCTGGATCCCCATGTCCCTATTTGAGAACCATGGAGCCATTTTCCACTTCTTGAACATCTTGAGGAAAACTGGCCTTTGATGAGCAGAGCAGCTTCTGAGTGCCCGTCTCTTAAAGCTGGTGCAAATGCCAGACTTTTGGCAGATACTAGTAGGTGGCGAGTTGTCCCAGGAACATCAAGTGGTAAGATGAGGCCAGAGTCAGGAAAGATGGTTACCATAGAGTCAGGGTTGGTCGTTAATGAAGTGAGCTTGTTAAATACATCACAAGATCTCATTAAAAGTCACAAAGAGAACCATTCCATGGAACCTAACAAAACTGACATTAAGCCTAAAAACGTAAGATTCAGTCCCCAGTGTGGCACCTTTGTGAAGCTCTTTGAGAATCCAAATACATCACATGACCACTGTTTCTCCCAATATGCACACTGCTAGTAACGTCCTCAAGAAATCGTCATAGGTTTGTCAAACATAGTTTCTTGTTCACAAATCTACAAATTTAACTTTGTCAAAAAGATCATTATCTTCTTAATGTACAGTTATCACGTCCTTTATAATATATTGTAGTATTTCTTCCATTACTAACATCAGGCTAACGATTGTATATGTCTCCATTTGCTCCAACCCTCCTTTCCTCAATAGTGGTGTTACATTTACAATCTTCCAAACTGCAGGCACCATCCACAGTCTATAGAATTTCGAAAGATGATCACCAATGCATCTAGTCTACATACGGATTCAAATCACCCACAACTATTCCATTATCCTTGTTATGTGCACCTCTAATTTTCTGACTTATGCCATACCCTACATTAACACTGCTGTTTATTGACAAAAAAACAATTGCTCCCAATATTTGCAGTTTCTTAGCTCCATCCAAAGAGGTTTGACATCTTGTTCTTCCAAGTGAAGATCCTTCATCAAATGTACAAAGCCCATTCCTTCTAAATATCCAATATCTTTGAGCAATCTGATCCTAGCCTTGGTCACCTTTCAGACAGATCTCTGTAATAGCAAATAGATCATAGCTGTTTACTTATATTTATGCCATCAGTTTCATTGCCCTTGTTGTGAATGCTGCGTACATTCAGATAGAGGACCTCTAATTTTGCCTTTTTTAACATCACTTTCTCGTTTAACTCTATTGATGTAGACATTTGTTTCTACTGCCTTCCACTTTTGTTTTCTACTTTTCTACTTCCCATTACCAGCTTTGTTTTTCTCCCCTTTGAATCCCTTCTCTCCAAGCTAGTTTAACAGCACTAAAGCAAATCTGTGAGGAGATTCCTCCTCGACCAACTAAGCTGGAACCCATTCTCCTTGTACAAGTCCCGACTGGCCCAGGACTGGTCCCAGTAACCCAGAAATCTATAGCCCTCTCTGCTACATCGTTTGTCCATCCACATGTTCATTCCCTGAACCTTGTTATTCATACACTCTCTGGAATGTGTGCTTTGGAATAATCCTGAGCTTACCACTTTCGTGGCCCTGCTTTATAATTTCCTTCCTGGCTCCCTAAGTTCTGCTTTCAGAACTTATTCCTCTTTCTAAGAACTTCCTCTGGTAAGTTTAATGGTTCACGCTTAAACTGAAAGTAAGTACATCAGAATTCACATGACTATGGCAAATATACAGAAGTATTTCTCCAAACAGTGCCTGTGTCATTGGTATCAGTATAGAACAGGACCTGTGGGTATATATTCTCCCACCTATGACATCTTTGAGCCTGGAACCAGGGAAGCAACATAAATATCCCTAAATATTCCCCTAATGTTCCCCTAAATATCAAATCTCAAACTACTGTTGTTCTGCCATTCTTCTCCTTCCTCCAATCCCATATCATTGGTGCAGCTGAATAGCTCACAGTTGTCACCCCTTGCTACCTTTCTGTGAGGAACTATCAGCCTCACTGCAATCCAAGTGGGAAGCTGAGTAGTGAGCAACATAGACACAGAGGACTCATGTGATTGTGATTGGCTCGTGATTGTCTGGTAGCCACCCTTTACCGTAACGCATTCATACACCGAACCTACGATGTAACCAATTTTTTAACTGTGCTATCCAAGTAGTTCTCAGCTTGGCAAATGCCAAGCACTAAAACTTCAAATTCTGGAGCTCAGGTTTCTGCAGTTGGTGATACAACATGCTCGATTGTTGTTCTACGTCATGTGAAGTATTCTCACCTTCCCATATGCCCAGGATGGGCAGTCCACTAAGCTGAGCTGCCTTTCAGCTTATTTTTAAACCATTTACTATAAACTGTAGAATTACTCACCCTTACTCAGCAATCAGCTCCTTCATTTATGCCTATAAGATAGCTACTTCAGAATTGTGTAAAACCTTCATGTTTTTTCTGGAATGCAGCTAGTTACGCACCATTCCAAAAAGTAGCAAGTTAATTTAGTTATTTTGATACTGATTTTTACAGTAGGTACTCAAAGATCAATCAGCTTGATAACTAGCTATCTATCTTCTCTTGGATAGCAAGTTAGTGATTGAACTTTAGAGAGGTTTACTCACCACATTGTTGCCTCCCTACACTTTTCAGGGTGAGATACCTTTCTGAGGTTCATCCCATGTGCACTCAACTGACTTTCTTTCCTTTGCAGTATTTTTCTACACATCTTAAGGTCGATCACATTAAAACTTTGTATCTCATCCCACCTCCTTCTAATGCCCTGCTCCTCTTTCACTATTTCGGGTTCAATTTCCAGAAATACTTCAAGATCAATCATAAGCCACCTATTAGAACTAACTAACAGTTAACAATTGGTATCCCTCAGGCATCGATGTTGGGCCCATTGCAGTGCACCTTTTACATGTTTGGACTTAGGAGTCAGAGTATAATACCAAAATTTGCATGTGATAACAACTTGGATGAGTTAGTTAATATTGATGAAAAATGCAACAAAATAGAAGAGGTTAACAACTTTGTAGAATGGATGTGTTAATGGCAAATTAATTTCAATAGTGATAACTCTGACCTGGACTAAAGTGGCTAACTCTTACAAACATAAACATCCAAGCAGGTTCAGAGAGCTGGATGAATTGGGAGATTTGTGGTACAAATGTACAAAACAAAGCACTGGAGTTCATTTCTAAAGCATTTCAATTTAAAAACAGGAAAAAATAAGTGGCATATGTAGAATCGTCATTAGAGCACAGTTAGGTGTTAGGGCACAGTTTGTGGCCTTCAGGTTACTGTATTAATATTGTGGAGAGATCAGAACAGATTCGCGAGGTTGATACCAGAAGGCGAGAAAATTATAGCTAAGAGGAAAGATTGAACAGACTGGGCCTCTTTTCTGTCGAAAAGAAAAGACTAAAAGGTGACCTGATGGAGGTCTTTAGAGTTATGAAAAATTCAATAGTGTAGATGTGGACAAGAATGTAAGAGAGATCCCAAAGGTAAGGATGACAATTATAAGGTTCATCAATCGATCAAATGGTGAATTCAGGAGAACATTCTTGACTTACAGATTGGTTAGAATGTGGAACCTGTGATCACATGGAGCTATCAAGGCAAATAGCATGTGTGAATGAATTCACAGAGGACAAAGGAATGGAAGGTATGTTAATGGGGTGGAGTCCAAAAGGGTGGCACTGGAAAGCACAGCAGCTCAGGCAGCATCTGAGAAGCGGAAGAGTCGACATTTCAGGCATAAGCCCTTCATCAGGAAACCAATGAAAGGCTTATGCTCAAAACATTGACTCTCCTGCTCCTCAGATGCTGCCTGACCTGCTGTGCTTTTCTGGCACCATCCATTTCGACTCTGACTCTCCAGCATCTGCAATCCTGACTTTCTCTATGTTGATGGGGTGGGATGTATTAAAATGGAATGAGGCTGACATGGAGCATAAACAACAACATAAAACAGTTGATCTTGATGTTTTAATACTATGTGGTAATTTGTGACTCAATCTTGCCTAATATTTTCATATTGCTACTTCCCCAAGTTTTTTGCAGCAATTTTTAGCTATTTGTGCTCTAGCAACTCCAGAGAGTATATAAATGAGCAAACCACTGAATTCTATGGTATGATCAATAGCCTTGTGTGTTTGAATGGGCTATGAAGTGATCTGACTTATTACAAACAGTGATGCCATCATTGGTCTAGTGGCATTATCACTAAGCCTATTAAACCAGTAGACCCAGGTAATGTTCTGGGGATCTGGGCTCAAATCCTGCTATGGCAGATGGTAAAATTTGAATTCAATAAAAATCTAAAATTAAGGATTAAACAATATTCATGAAACCATTGTTAATTATTTACAAAACCCATCTGTCTCACAAATGTCCTTTAGGGAAGAAACCTGTCATTCTTAGCTGGTCAGGCCTACGTGTAACTCCAGACCCACAACAAGATGGTTGACTTAACTGCCCTCTGGGCGACAAGAGATGGTCAATTAATGTTAGTACAGCCAATGATGCCCACATCCCAAGAGGTTTTTTTTAAATTTACAAGTAATTAAAACTGATGATCACAACAATGATCACTACTATAAAGGATACCATTCTATATACAGTTAGGCAAGGGCAGTATTAGATGAGCAAATATTGAAAGTCAAATTTTCAGTACTTTTGTTGTGTTACATTCTATGGAATATGTAAAATCCCATTTTGGAAGTTCAGGCAAAGCAACAGACTAGAAGAGCTAGATGGAATGTCCCTTGGAATTGTTGGCTGGAGTGAGACATGTTCTCAAGTTTAAAACTTGCGTTAGTATTTAATTTATATGAAGGACTTAAAGTATACTCAAGTTTCGACTTACACATTTCTAAATTTATCTAGGACATGAACACTGGACCTATATCAAACGTCCTTTTAACCAGACTATTTATTGTATTTGTATAAAAAGTAAGTACTGCTACATGCCTGACATCTTGTAGTAGCTCATATAAAGGGCATCCAGGATTCATATGGAAATGTGTCTCTTTCAGTCATAGTTTAACATGCGGCATCTTGGCAATTACTGTGGAATGCTCTGTCAGAATCTTGTCTGATGTGACCTGCTGCCTAGCAACTATTTAGCCATTGGTGGTAACAAAGTCAGCACAGATGCTGAGCTCCAGACTGCAAAAGTACAATTCCGAGACATCCCAGCACAATAAAATATTGTACTGACTGACAAATAAGGTTAATTTGAGAGAATATCCTATTGCAAGCTGATGCATTGATTCAAAAATGAATTGCCTGAATGGGGACAAATAAGAAGATTTTTTTCAAGAAAATCTGATATAGATTAGATTACCTACAGTGTGGAAACAGGCCCTTCAGCCCAACAAGTCCACACCAATCCTCCGAAGAGTAACCCACCCAGACCCATCCCCTACATCTACCCCTGACTAATGCACCTAACACTATGGGCAATTTAATATGGCCAATTCACCTAACCTGCACATCTTTGGACTCTGGGATGAAACCCACACAGACATGGGGAGAATGTGTTAACCCCACACAGACAGTTGCCCAAGGTTGGAATTGAACCCAGGTCCCTGGTGCTGTGAGGCAGCAGTGCTAACCACTGAGCCACTATGAATCAGATGCTATTGTAAGTATGCAGAAATACCATCAAAACAGAAAACAAAATGAAATATCCAGGTCAAAGATTGGAAAGGTGGGGTGGTGAACTACTTTATTGAGCTGACCAAAGAATTAAGTGAGAAGAAAACAACAATAAAGATTGTTTATAGCATATTCAAGAGACATCAAGACAAAAAGGAACTGCTCTAGAGTTTAATCACCCACAAAGGCACATTATTAAGAAAATGGAAGACCTTGCAAGTGTCAGAAGATGAAGCATCTCAGTCTGACATGAAATTTTCAGAAAAAGCCAAAAGAGAATTTCATTACATTCTTGTAATACTTGAACCACCATGTTTAATGCGCATATATATTCTTCTGTTGAATTATTTTATTTTATTTAATAATTTTAAAGTTATTTACTTAAATAGATACATTTCCCTAGTAAGAAAGCCTGGGCTCTCTATGAATCAGTTGATGGATATATTTAAATCAATAATAACACTAGAACATTGAGTGAAGCAAGAATATTAAACATCCAGTGAGTAAAGCTTCTCCAAAGTGGAAGGGGGTGAAATTTAATTTGATTTATTATTGTCACGTGTACCTAGGTACAGTGAAAACTTTTATTTTGCATGCAGTACAGGCAGATCACACCATACAAAGTACATTAGGGTAACAGAACAGAGCAAGAAGTATAATTTTCCAGCTGCAGAGAAGGTTCACGGAGTGAGATCAACATTATGTGTAAAATTTGAGATGTCCATTCAGAAGTCTAATAACAGCGAGGAAGAAACTGTTCTTGAATCTGTTGGTAAATGGAATACGAAGCAAGAAAATGGTCAGAATGGTAAGACAATAAGCTCAGGGTTGAAGTTGCTGAAGTCAGTGTTTAGTGCAAAGGGCTAACCAGTTCCAAAAGAATGTGAGACATTATAGTCAATAAAACAGTCTTGATACCATGACGTTGGGATTGCTAATCCCTAGGTAACATCTAGTTTGTGGTGCATTTGACTAAACCCTTGTGAAAGTATGATGTTAACTCATGTAAGTATCAGTTCAGCAGCACACATTAATTACTGGAAAACTTTAAAGAGCTGCTGCTTACCCTCAAGCTATGCTTCTGGTAAAAAGATGGAGAATTAGTAAGCCCACACTCCATACTGAGTAACAACAGTACAAAGGCATAACCCACTCTGAACGCAGCTGCAATCCACAGTTAGGATAAACTAAAAATGTTGATACTCAACAACGTTATGAGAGTAATTTTGTAATGAGGCAGGGTGACGTAATTAATGAGAAATTCTGATACCTGGTTTTGAGAACTGTGATTGTTTTTGTTTGATGAGGCACATGTAGGTAACTATGGTCTTACTACTGTTTCCTAAAGTCAACTAAGAATGTTTCTAGCTGTTGATCAGAACACTACATTGGCTATGATTGATATTGTATGTTATGTGTATTTTACTTCATGGCAAAGCTCCTCGGCAATGTCACAATCTTGTTTATTCTTCAAGGTAAAGATGACAATGATCATCATCTGCTGTATTCCAGGGGGTATGTAAACATATATGTGAATGCAATGAGGAGAGGACACCCACAGGATTGGAAAAGTTGTTAGTTCAAGATCTGCTCTCTGTAATGGAAAATTAACATTTATTGTGAAATCGGTAAAAGAATACTTTAGAAAGTCTTGCAGGCAGAAAAGCAAAATCAGGAGAAATGTAAAAGTTAAACCAGACTCACAGTAATCTCACAAAGACAATAGGTCCTAGGGAGTGATTAGATTACTTACAGTGTGGAAACAGGCCCTTCGGCCCAACAAGTCCACACCGCCCCTCCGAAGCGCAACCCACCCATACCCTTACATCTACCCCTTACCTACACTACGGGCAATTTAGGATGGTCAATTCACCTGACCTGCACATCTTTGGACTGTGGGAGGAAACTGGAGCACCCGGAGGAAACCCACGCAGACACGGGGAGAAAGTGCAAACTCCACACAGTCAGTCGCCTGAGGCAGGAATTGAACCCGGGTCTCAGGCGCTGTGAGGCAGCAGTGCTAACCACTGTGCCACTGTGTTGCTGAACAAAGAGACCTTGGAGTGCAGGTTCATAGCTCCTTGAAAGTGAAGTCGCAGGCAGATAGGATAGTGAAGAAGGAGTTTGGTATGCTTTCCTTTATTGGTCAGAGTATTGAGTACAGGAGTTGGGAGGTCATGCTGCGGCTGTACAGGACATTGGTTAGGCCACTGTTGGAATATTGCGTGCATTTCTGGTCTCCTTCCTATCGGAAAGATGTTGTGAAACTTGAAAGGGTTCAGAAAAGATTTATAAGGAAGTTGCCAGGGTTGGAGGATCTGAGCTACAGGGAGAGGCTGAACAGGCTGGGGCTGTTTTCCCTGGAGCGTCAAAGGCTGAGGGGTGACCTTATAGAGGTTTACAAAATTATGAGGGGCATGGATAGGGTAAATAGGCAAAGTATTTTCCCTGGGGTCGGGGAGTCCAGAACTAGAGGGCATAGGTTTAGGGTGAGAGGGGAAAGATATAAAAGAGACCTAAGGGGCAACTTTTTCACACAGAGGGTGGTACGTGTATGGAATGAGCTGCCAGAGGATATGGTGGAGGCTGGTACAATTGCAACATTTAAGTGGCATTTGGATGGGTATATGAATAGGAAGGGTTTGGAGGGATATGGGCCGGGTGCTGACAGGTGGGACTAGTTTGGGTTGGGATATCTGGTCAGCATGGATGGGTTCAACCGAAGGGTCTGTTTTCATACTGTACATCTCTATGACTCTATGACTCTAATAAGCTACCATATCAGCAGTCAAGGAATGAGAAAAACAACTCCATATGTGGAAAGGAGCTCAAATGTTCCTAGCTCTTGACCTTGAGATGTGATAAGAGTAAGCAAAGTTTAGTATAAAGGGAATAAGTGAAAGCTATTCAGGCAACCCTTACAAGAGGCATCTTGCCAATGTATTGGGTCAGCTCTGCAGAGTTCAAAATAAACTTCTTCTTTGCTCTTGCTAGCATTTGAATCAAGTCAATTTAATTTCCACGACACTCTCCTTACATTTGTTCTGCTTTTGATAGGTTCCTGCTTTCTAAGGAGATTTACCATTTTTTAAAAATTTAGTTGTGCCAGATTAAGCAATCCTGGCTGAAACTTTCACAGGACAAAGTTGTTATCAAAACTAGCCTTCCGAGTGCCTTCATACTTTCTTTGATCACCATGACAGCATGCCACATATTTGAGTACTTCTTCAGAAATTCATATTGGTAACTGAGAGTCAGGCAGTCTATCAGATCAGACCACCTCAGTGGTGACTGTCCCAATATGGTGTTGATACTTGGAGGACCAGCTCAGATGATTACCACCATGTCTGTATTTTGTTCTGCCATCTGATTGTTAGAAACTTTCAAACACAACTCAAAAGAAAGATGAGTGGTTGACAAATTTTATTCCCTCTTCATTCCCAGATTGAAGTTTGCCAAATTCAACTCTTGCTGTGGCAATTCTTGCATGGACCTTAATATTAATACAGACAGCTCAAGAAAATGTGCTGCTAAGATAAATGAACTGCTGACGGGTTCTGGCTATAGGCTGTATGACTGGGCTTGAGACAGGGCTTTTCTAGCGCAGGTTGGTGCATTATTTCAGTTTTCTTCATGCTGATCAGAAGGCCAAAATTGTTGCATGTACGGAAGAACAAGTCCAGGCTACATTGCCAACTCTGACCTAGCAACTGGTGCGCAACCATTAGAAAAGTGAAAATTGTAAAGTTTGATTTTTGAGACCTTGCTCTTTGCCTGCTGTCACACCAGACAGAGCAACATCCAGTCCGGCTGCCAACATTCTGATTTCAATGTCAATATCACCATCACAGAAACTATCAGACAGCACTGAGTTTTACAGATGTAAGGGAAGAAAGAGTAGTACCTCTCACATGCAGGCTTCCTGCATTCTTTGGGTCACTCTATGCAATGTAAAGTTGTGCTTACCATAATAAGTTTGGGTACCATTATGTGGCTGCACAATAACACTTCCCCAATTGAGACCTTCAATCTTGATTGAAGCCTGTCAGTGCTCAGCTCTGTTATGACACTGATAGCTGCATGTGATCATTGTATCGCCCCTCAGGTCTTAGCTAGCTATAATTGCTATGGGTTGCCTTGATTGCACTGCACACATCATTTCAATCTTCTAGCAGAATGGATCAGTTTAAAATGAATGATTCATGATCATTTTTCATAGTAGCAAGCTTTAATGTGGATGATTCGGCACGTATGGTCACAGGCCATTTACTTATTCATCAATAATATACACTTTAAGGAATTCAGCTACATGGTAAAACTGCAAGGCTCTGTGAAGTCCCAGTTGAATTGAGAATAAACAAACAAGAGAGCTCTGCACATTGCAGCATTGATGTTTTGCCAGACGTATCCTAATGTCATCTCAACAGCCCTCAACTGTAGCACGAACGTTCAGGCCAGCAGCACCTTGCCACGCACAAGCAGAGCTATCGCTGTCTTGAAGTGCATTACAGACCTTGATTGTAGCATTGCCAATGTTCATTATAGCTTTCACAAACAGAGTTTTTTAAGTACATATCCTTCTAGTCCTCCTAAGTTTTACCATGTAGCTGTACAGGAACATTTCAGACTTTACTACTCAAATTTCTTCATCCTTGACAAAACTTGCTTTCACCTGGTGCAGGAACCTTAGCAGCTCAGAGCAATCGGCTAGTTGCTGAATCAGTTTTCCAAAATGAAGTTATCCTGAAGACTCTGTGAAAACCAATTAGCATGAACCCAAATGTATAATCTTCCAGGAAGAAAGCAATATAGTCAGTCCTAACCATTCTGTGACTGGGTCAGGGCCAATGGTACCTCAAGTTAAGGAAACAAATCTAAAACTGATTGCTGATTTCTGGAGTAAATGAACAAATCAATTGACCACTTTTCACTAATCTTCAATTAAATAATTAGTACTTTTGCAGCAACAGGTAATTTATTTTTATTCATTCATGGGATGTGTGTGTTGCTAGCTAAGACAGCCTTTATTATGCATCCCTAATTGCCTGAGAGAAGGTAGTATTCAGCTGCCTTCTTGAACTGTTGTAATCCTTAAGGTGTAGACACAGCTACAGATTGTTAGGAAGGGAATTCCAAGATTTTCACCCCAGGACAATGAAGGAATAGTGATATAGTTCAAAGTCAGGATGGTGTGTGGTTTGGAGGTACATTTGCAGGTGGTGGTGTTTCCAAACATCTGTTCCCTTGTCCCTCTAGATGCTAGAGGCTGTAGATTTGGAAGATGCTGTTGAAAGAGCCTTGGTGAATTACTGCATTGTGGTTAAGGGAGTAAACATTGAAAGTGGTGCCTCAGATATTCATTAAACAGGCCATTAGGCAAGTGGAGGATATTCCATCACACTCCTGATTTTTGCCTCGATGGTAGACAGGCTTTGGGGAGACAGAAGGTCAACTACTCCCCTCAGAAATCTCAGCCACTGAATTGCTTTTGTAGTCACAGTACGTAAATGGCCAATGATTGTGTGTATCATATATGGATTTTGATCGTTGGAAATTCAGCGATAGCAGTAACTGTAGCATCAATGGGCAATGGTTTGATTCTCTCTTGTTGGAGGTGGACATTGTCTGACACCACGACTGATTTAATGCTCTTGCATTTGGTGCCAGCCTTGATTGGTGGAATACTGCCTTCTTGGCTTGTGATATTGGTTTGCAGGCTGCTAATTTTTGTTGCAGAAGATCTCTGCATCATTTTTATCAAAATGATGATGACAGTGTTCAAGCCTAATAGTATAGACAGAGGTGTCCATTCCAGTTTACTGTATCCCGCTGTTCTGAAATGGTGTTGGATATGTGAAGACTTTCCAAATTGATTGTAAGCTGCTTTTGGAATTTGTCTTTTTGGTCCGGCTATTTTAATACTGAGACATTGAATCTTCTTGCTCTTGGACTTTGTTTGTTGTGATGCCTTGGCTCAAGTTTAATGTTCGTCATTGATCAGACAAATTGATGATCTATCTAGCAGGCAGCAGTCCCACACATGGTTTGAGTGAGACAGACACCACTTAGACCATTGACCCAAACAATGATAACTCAAGGAATTGACAATGCTTGGCTCTGCCTTGATGTGGTTATGTATCTGTTCTTCTGACAGAAAAGAGTATTTGTTGTAAGGAGGCCATGCTAAGCATAATTTGTCAGCAGGAGGATGTATTTGAGTTGGCTTTGCCCTCAAAGCTTTTTTCAGTGGTCCCTCTTCAAATACTGGAGTCACTGGAGTGAAAGTCCCCTACAAGAATGATCTCTTCTTCTTTTGTGATAGCACTGAGGGCTTCATCAAGGTCAGGACAGAGCCTTTCTCTAACATTTTCATTGGAGTCAAAGGTCAGGGCACAAGCACTAATAGAGTCATAGAGTCATTCAGCACGGAACAGACTCTTCAGTCCAACCAGTCCATGCTGATGACAGTGGGATATTGGTTACAACTGAGCTGGAGGCACAGTGTGGTGAGACTTCCATTGGTACAAGAGAAGAGCTCTAGTAATTTATCAAAGACCTTATCCCTGTTGGCAAATTCAACTCTATGGATATGTGGGTCTGTCTGTTCCAGAAGATGAAGATTTAATGCCTCTCACATTTTCCTTCACTGCCTCTCTGTAGGAAGGCAAGTCTCACTGAAGGCAGTGATGTTAATCTCCAGTCTAACATTTCCAAGTTGCAATATTTGGAGCATTCTTTCTTTGACTAAAAATCTGCTGATCCCTCAGGGTGTGGTTTCCCAGCTAGTAGAAAGTAGGACAGCTTGTTCCTGATGCATCTTTTTCTGGCCCCTTCTCCATTTGGAGTGTCCTAATTAAAACAGCTCAGTCAGAAATGCTGTTGCCCAAAGACGTTCTGTATTGTTTCAAACATTTACAACAGAAATAAACAAGTGTTTTAATTATCACATGGAAGAGTGGCTATGAGGCTTCAGGCAAGTCAAATGCAACATCAGATTCCAATGGTTATATACATATGTCTAGAATCAGTTGCAGCAATAATTCAGTAACAGGAACATACTTCAGATGCTGGAGATCTGAAATTTAAAAAAAGAGGTGCTGAAAAAACTCCATTGGTCTGGCTGCATCTGTGAGAGAAGAAATAGAGTTAACGGTTTTGAGTCTAATTTTTCATCTTTGGATCCCAATCTCTTCTTACGGTTCCAAAGCAGAACATGAAACACCAATTCTGTTTCTGTCCCACAAATGCTGCCAGACATGTTGAGTTTCTCCAGCTTTTTCTGCTTTTATTTTACAAGAATGGTTCAATTAATGAAGGCAATATTAACTGACACACAGACAATATACTGTACTCGGTTAGCCCAGAAAAACTTGGCTAGAACCAGGGAAGGAAAAAATATCCAAGGTTTCTACTCTTATTGGCTCCAAACAGTCTTGAACAAATTTTGTGTATTTGAGGGAGTGTGAGAGATCATCAGATGTGTACAGGAATAGTCCAGATGTGAAGCCTTCGGTGTCATATACCATATTGGACTATTTCCAGCCTCACAGACTAGACAAGGTAGGAATGACCAAGGGAAGAGGGAAAGGGAAATGGCTGAAGAGAAAGCAAATTTTCAGATTGCAAATGCAGCTGTTTTTCCCTGTGAAATGGTTGTCAGCCATTTCTGCACCATATACTACAATAACTTTATCAGCAACAAAAGCAATCAGAAAAAAATTGTGTATCTTTTGATATAAAAAACATAAAAATACATTTTGAAAACGATACTTCACAGAATTAAAATAAAGGAGTAACTAGATTGTGAAAGAGAGTTTAAAAATATGAGGGACTGAAAGGTGAGTTTTTAGGAGGTTTTTCCAGTTGGGGACAGAGGTGTGGAGTGGGAGGGATTTGGAGATGAGGTTCCAGAGAGAATTACAAAACCACAGAGTGGTTTCGGGCTCTGCAAAGGAATAGTGCACCTCATGCCATTTCCGAGATGTCTCCCTGTAACTTGATACGGTGTTGCTTTTCAGATAATGGAATGTCCCTTTGAATGCCTCAGTTGAACCTGTCTCAACCAGACCCTCAGGTAATGCATCCCAGATTCTGGATTAGTGGTGCTGGAAGAGCACAGCAGTTCAGGCAGCATCCAAATAGCTTCGAAATCGACGTTTCGGGCAAAAGCCCTTCATCAGGAATAAAGGCAGTGAGCCTGAAGCGTGGAGAGATAAGCTAGAGGAGGGTGGGGTTGGGGAGAAAGTAGCATAGAGTACAATGGGTGAGTAGGGGTGGGGATGAAGGTGATAGGTCAAGGAGGAGAGGGTGGAGTGGATAGGTGGAAAAGAAGATAGGCAGGTAGGACAAGTCCAGACAAGTCATGAGGACAGTGGTGAGCTGGAAGTTTAGAACTAGGGTGAGGTGGGGGAAGGGGAAATGAGGAAACTGTTCAACTCTACATTGATGCCCTGGGGTTGAAGTGTTCCGACATTCCAGATTCTAACCTCACTGTCTCTCCCCATGATTTGGAAGACCCAGTATTGGACTGGGATGGACAAAGTTAAAAATCACACAACGCCAGATTATGGTCCAACAGGTTTATTTGGAGGCACTAGCTTTTGAAGTGCTGCTTTGAACAACCTGATGAAGAAGCAGTGCTTCGAAAGCTAGTGCCTCCAAATAACACTGCTGAACTATAGCCTGGTGTTGTGTGATTTTTAACTTTGTGTCTCCCCCTGTCACTTTTGCTTCTTCTGCCCATTACCTTAAATCTTTAACAATAACAGAAATTGCTCAAAAATCTCAGAAGGTCTGGCAGCATCTGTGGAAATAAATCAGAATTAAAATTTCAGGTCGAGTGATCCTTCCTCAGAACCCTTCAATAGGACCAGGTTTTGACCCCATTATCTTGTACACTAATAATACATCTCCTTTCATCCTTCTCTTCTCCGACGAAAGCAATTCTGACATTCCCAATCTGTCTAAATAACTGAAATTCTTCATCCCTGGAACAATTCTCTTGTATCTTTCTTGCTTTCTCTCTCATGCCTTCACATCTTTATAAGTACATTGGCCAAAATTGGATGCAACAGGCCAATTGAGGCCAAACCAGTTTTCTGTTGACGTTAATTAGCTTTTTGTAAATTAAAGCCTAGGATACTGGTCACATGATAACCCACTCTCTCCAGCTGTCCGGCCATCTTGAATAATTTATGCCCATTTGAACTTACTTCCCTCCATGCCAGCGTCCCCATTAAAATTGTATCTTCTATTTTCTATTATTTCTCCTTGTTCTTCCTACTAAAATAGATGACATCACAACCCCCAGCATTAAATTTTATCTCTCACTGTTCCACCCATTCCAGCGTGCTGCTGATGTCCTTTTCAAGTTCTTTACAATCATCGTCATTGTTCGCATTACTTTCAGGTTTTGTATCGTTGAAAAAGATTCAGGCTGTGCCCTGTACACCAAGGTCAAGCCCATTAATACCTATTCGGGAGAATAGAGGGTGTAACACCAACCCCTGGGGAACTCCAATACAAACCTTTCTACAGCTTGAAAAAAAAACCCATTAACCTATCATCTGCATCCTGTCACTCAGCCAATTTTGTATCTATGTTACTACTATTACTTTTATTCATTGAGCTCCAACTTTGCTCGCAGATCTGTTTTCCATGCCCTTTAAGAAGTTCATGTACCTCACATCAACAGCATTGTCCTCATCAATGTCTCTCTATTGTCTCATCAATAAGCTCAAGCTAGTGAGTTCATTACAATTTTAACGAACCTTAATTGAACAGCACTTGTCCCAATGACTATTCATTTCACAAATACACAAACTTAAGGAAATCCCAAATTAAAGTTTCCCCCAACATGGATCTGTTATAGAGGAAACAAATGATCGACTTGAGCAGACGTGTCATTAGACTGAGGACAGAAAACATTAACTCTGATTTTTCTCCGCAGATGCTGCCAGACCTGCTGAGCTTTTCCAGCAATTTCTGTTTTTGTTTCTGATTTGCAGCATTCAAACTTGTTTCAGTTTTTATTAGGGTCATTGGATTGTTGGATAAAGGGGATACGTTTTCTTAGGGAAGAAATGCTGACCATGGAATTGTTAGGGAAAAATATGATGATCAAGCAAGTGGCAACCATTGACTATGTCAGGTCTCAAGAGAGTCAACAAATGTAGTTGACTAGAAATATGGTCAATTGATAGAAAAGGTGAACTTGGTGAGAGGAAGAGAAAGATTAGCAAACAAGCAACAATATCACAAGGATTTGAAGGCATTAGTAGGTGAAAAGGCGACATTTGGCAGAAAGAGTAAATCAGTTCTGTAAAATGTTAAATGGGGGATGGTGTAGTATAAAGAGATTCATGTAAATCATGATGATATTATTGATCACATGATTTTAAGATCTGTAAGGGGGATGATAGCAGTGTAGAATGGGAACTTAAAAAGAGACGTCTTAAATATTACATTCAAGGTCTGAATTTGAGCATTTACTATAAATGGATATAAAAAAAAGGAATGTTACATTCAGAAACAGTTGTAAAGTCTTACTTAGAGACAAGAAGCAAGCAGCCTCACAGACAGTGTATGCACAGCTACCAGCCCAGTAGCTCAACGTACAGGTAACAATATTTGCTTAAAACATCGATAAAGTATGGTGGCTTTCTTTATTGCTTAAAAGCTGCCTTTGATATAAACGTGATTATGTTACATCCAAAATATTGTCTGAACATTCTCCTATGCTTAGTAAAAAATAAAATTATGAATACATAGCATTAGTTGTTAATAATGAAGACTTGAAACAAATAAAAACTGATCTTCTGCTGCAAAAGTAATTAATTAATTTAACAGCATGTTGAGACTAGATCGAATTATGTAGCCAATTCACTAAGTAATTCTCCTAATCAGTGTAATTAGAAGGTTGGTAAATGCATTCCTGGCTTTACATTGAGTTTTATTGCACTGACAAAAAGATAAAATTTAACAGTTTGCGATTCTAATCAGTTCCAAAATGAGAACTAATCATTTGAGCACGATGGAACATTTGTGACATAGAAGAAAATTGGCTATAGAATCGTGTCACCTGAAGATTAAATATAATTCCAGATATATTTATGACCTGCCATTACTTCCCTTTAGTCATTCTCAGGAGAGGTCACAAATTCCTTCATGGGCCTGGGTTTTTGTTTAACTCAATCGAAGTCTACAAACTTTGATTGAGTTAACCCCTTTCATGCCTTGAAGCAGTATCTATTCCCCTCAAGAAGAGGTGAGAAAAAAACACAGCCTAAATGTTACCTACCAATGGCAGGTGACTTATCAAGTAGGAAACCCAAGGGGGCTCCTGAGGGCCAGGTCACCAGCTTCGAAAGTGGAACCTGAAGGAAGAGCCTTCACTTCCTGACCCCACGGTGGAAGTGAGTTCTACTTGACTGAAACTTGGGCAGAGTTTGGTCCTGAGCACGTTTGTCACTGAGTTGACCTGCTGGCTTTACACTCAGACTGCCTAGTCAAAACTAGTCAAAAAAAAACTTTGGATTGCTTCCAGACTTGCAGAAATCAGAGTCTGAAGAGTTTAAGGAATAGCCACAGACTTTCTGGTGTAGCACTGAAGGCTGTTTGGCCCTCAAGCCTACTTTGACATTGAATACGATTCTGGCTTGCACCTTCCAGCACTTACCTCCATTCCTCTTGATTCCCTCCATGTTCAAAAATATATCACACTCTGACTTAGAGTCATTAAAGTCCTCCAGCACGGAAACAGGTCCTTTGCCCAAACTGGTCCACACCAACCAAAATGCCCTTCCATACTAACCCCATTTCCCTGCACTTGGCCCATATCCTTCTAAACCTTTCCTATCTATAGTTAAAAATCACACAACACCAGGTTATAGTCCAACAGGTTTAATTAGAAGCACACTAGCTTTCGGAGCGATGCTCCTTCATCAGGTGATTCACCTGATGAAGGAGCGTCGCTCTGAAAGCTAGTGTGCTTCTAATTAAACCTGTTGGACTATAACCTGGTGTTGTGTGATTTTTAACTTTGTACACCCCAGTCCAACACCGGCATCTCCGAATCATTTCCTATCCATGTATTTGTCCAAATGGATTTTAAATATTGTTAATGTACCTGCCTAAACCACTTCCACTGGCAGCTCAGTCCATATGCCTACCACCAACTGTGTAAAAATGTTGCCTCTCAGATTCCCTTTTACTCTAACCTTGAACTGATGCCTTCAAGTCCTCGATTTCCCAACCCTGGGAAAAAGACTGAGTGCATTCACCCTATCCATGCCTCTCATGATCTTATACAGGTCCCCCCACAGTCTGCCGAGGTCGAAAGAAAAATGTCCTGGCTTGACCAATCTCTCCCTATAGCTCAGACCACTGAGTCCAAGCAACGCCCTTGTAAATTTATTCTGCACTCTTTCCAGTCTAATAACATCCTTCCTATAGCAAGGTGACCAAAATTGAACACAATACTCCAAGTGTGGCCTCACCAGCGTCCTGTATAACTGCAATATAACTTCCCAACTTTGATACTCAATGCCCTGACTGATGAAGGCCAGTGTGCCAAAAGCCTTCCTCACTGCCCTGTCTACCTGTGACTCCACTTTCAGAGAACTGTGCACCTGAACTCCAAAATCCCCTTGTTCCACGACGCTCCTTAAAGCCCTACCATTCATCATGAAACTCCTACCTTGATTTGACTTTCCAAAATGATTTGACTTGATTTGACTTTCCTCAAACTTATCTATATTAACTTCCATTTGGCATTTCTTGGCCCTCTTCCCCAGTTGACCAAGGTCCTGCTGCAATTACTGAGAACCTTCCTCACTATCCACGAGACCATTTATTTTAGTGTCATCTCCAAACTTAGTAATCATGCCTTGCACATTCTCATCCAAATCATTGATATAATAACAAACAGTAATGGGCTCAGCACCAACCCCTGAGGCACTCCACTAGTCACCGGCCTCCAGTCCAACAAGCATCCTTCCACTATTACCCTCTACTTCCTACACAGCTAACTGTGTATCCAATTTGCCAGCTCCCCCTGGATTCCATGTGATCTAACCACCCAAATCAGCCTACCATGTGGAGCCATATCAAAGGCCTTACTGAAATCTATATAGACTACGTCTACTGCCCTGCCCTTGTCAAGCTTCCTGGTCACTTCATCAAAGAACTCTAACAAATTTGTAAGGCATGATCTCCCACACACACAGTCATGTGGACTACTTCTAATCAAACCCTGTCTTTCCAAATGCATGTATATCTTATCTCTCAGAATCTTCTCAAGTAATTTACATACTACAGATGTTCGACTTACTGATCTGTAGTTCCCCAGTTTTCCTTTGCAACCTTTCTTGAATAAGGGCACAACATTTGCTACCATCCAGTCTTCCAGGACCTCACCCATGGCTAACGATGATGCAAAAATATCAGCCACAGTCCAGCAATTTCTTCTCCAACCTCTTTCAGTGTTCTTGGATAAATCTGGTCAGGACCAGGATATTTATCCACCATCATACATTCTAATACATCCAACACCTCCTCTACTGTAATATGGACTGACCCCAAGATATGACCACTAAATTCCCCAAGTTCCCAAGTTTTCATGTATCCACGGTAAACACAGAGGAGAAATACTCATCGAGGACCTCGCCCATTTCCTCCAATTCTACACATACATATCCACTTTGGTCCTTGAGGGGTTCTATTCTCTCACTAGTTATTCTTTTTCCTTTAACATATTTAAAGAACCTTTTACGATTCTCCCTAATCTTCACAAGGCTATCGCATGTCCCTTTTACACCATCCTGATTTCCTTGTTCAGTAAACTCTTGTATTCCCTGTATATCACCAGGATTCCCTCGATCCCAATTGCCAGTACCTGAGACATACCTCTTTTTTTCTGCTCAAAGCCTCAATATCTCTTGTCATCCAGGATTCCCTATTCTTACTAACCTCACTGGAACATGTACATCTTGAACTCTAGCTATCTCACTTTTAAAGGCCTCCCACTTGCCGGAGGTCCCTTTGCCTGCAAACAAACTACACCAATCAACTCCTGCAAGCTCCTGTCTAATTCCATCAAAATTCACCTTGCTCCAATTTAGAACTTGACTCTGGGAGACCAGTTTTGTCCCTCTCCATAACTATTTCAAACTTCATAGAACTATGGTCATTGGTCCCAAAGTGCTCCCCCATTGTACCTCAGTCGCCCGATTTCTCGAGAGTAGGTCAAGGTTTGCCCCTTCCCGCGTAGGGCTCTCTATATACTGCTTGAGGAAACTTTCCTGAATGCACTTAACAAATTCCACCCTATCTAAGCCCTTAATGTTTTGGCAGTTCAAGTCTTTGTTAGAAAAAATAAAATCCCCTGCTATGACAAGCCAATTCTCTTGCAAGTCTCCCCAATCTCCCTGCATATTTGTTCCTCTGATTCCTGTTGACTATTTGGGGACCTCAATAATGTCACCATCCCCTTCTTATTTCTTAGCTCCGCCCACAAAGCTTCCTTAGACGATCCTTCCGTTATTTCATCTCTGATTATTGCTGTAATACTTGCCTTAATTAGAAATGCAAATCCCCCTCCCATCCTTCCACCACCTCTGTCCTGCCTAAAGCACCTGTATCATGGCACATTAAGCTGACCCTCCCTTAGCCATGTTTCCTTGGTAGTTATAATATCCCAGTTCAACATACCCTGAGTTCATCGGCCTTACCTGTCAGCCCTCATGCATTGAAATACATGCAATTTAATTCAACAGGTATTCCTTGCTCACTGTCATTTTCTAGCCTGACCCACCTCTACACTTAACTATTCCTGATTACTGTAACCCGTTCCCGCCTCACATTTGCCTCCCTAATGTTGAAGATTCCACCCCCAGCCAATCTATTTTCAACCTTCCCTTGTAGCACTAACAAACCTCGCCGCCAAGATATTGGGCCCCCTCCAGTTCAGGTGCACCACGTCCGTCTCAAACAGGTCACCTCTGCCCCAGAAAAGATCCCAATGCTCTAAAAATCTGAATTCCTGCTCCCTGCACCAATTCTTTAGCCATGCATTCATCTGCCATATCCTCCTGTTCCTACCCTCACTAGCACATGGCATTGGAAGTAATCCAGAGATTACCATCAAAGAGGTGCTGGTTTTTAATGCTTTTCCTAGCTCTCGAATCACTCTGCAGGACCTCATCCCTATTCCTACCTGTGTCATTTGTGCCAATGTGCACAATGACTTCTGGTTTCTCACCCTCCCCTTGAGACTGTTCTGCAGCTGTATAAAATTAACATCTCAATAAGCCTGTATTCTTCCAAAAGAAACAGAACCATAGATTATTTTCAATAAGGCTTTGAAAGAGAATGCCAAGCAGGAAAATAAAGTCAAGATTTCTTTAGCTCATATTTAATAATATTGCAAGAAATTAGACAATTATCTAGGCAGGAAGGAGGATTTAACATCACCACTAAACATGTTCACTGATGATTTTACATACATTGTTAGAGTATAGCTCGTAATGAGGTTAGTGAGCTCAGCTAGTTCAATGACTGGAGTATGCTGAAGACTGATATCAGAGACAGACAAAGCAGAAATTGATGGAGAAACTCAGCAGATCTGGCTGCATCTGTGGAGAGAAAGCAAAGTCAACATTTCAGGTTCAGTGACCCTTCTTCAGAACTGGGATCACCAGATCCAAAATGTTGACTCTGCCTTCTCTCCACAGATGCTGCCAGACCTGTTGACTTTCTTCAGCAGTTTATGTTTTTGTTTGCTTTAGATTTCGAGCATCCACAGTTCTTTGTCTTTCTTTTTACACTGAAATCAGTGATGTCGAATCAAATCCCTGTACCAGCCGAGGCAATTAATAGAAGTCTACTTTGTCTTGTCCGGCACTGATATGGTGTGGTGTCCATCGAGCAATATAGCCAATTAACAAAATAGCCTACGGTTCTTCCTGGACTGGATGGAGCTTATCATGATAATGAAGCAACTTTACTCAAAGCTGCTGGAGTATATTGGCAAATACATGGACTCAACTAAATGATTTTCTGGGGTAGAAAATCTACACGTTCAAGAATATAATCCTACCTTTCAGGAATGTATGCCATAGTGCAACGATCATTAAAGTTGGCTTTCCCTCAAGTTAATGAATGATGTCTACTCAGGATTTTGGGTTTCTGCTATAGGGCTTCATGCGATTGATCATGTCAACTGTTGACCTACAGATGGCACAAGACATCCAACTGGTGATGGGATTCAGAGTGCAGGATTTGTTCTTGCTTTCCTTCTCTGGTACTGTGCTGCTCATCACTGAAGCATTGAGACTCAAAGCATGATGAAGCTTGATGGACGTTTGCAACTTTGAATAATTTGTAGCAAGCTCTATCCCGTCATTGATATCAAAGCAGTTGTGCTTCAAGGAGATCTGCAGGGTGTAAAAAGACATAAATAGCTCTCTGCATGCTATCTATGATGGCCTGAAATCTGGGTAATATGTGTAAATTTAGAAATGATGGACAGGAAAGAACTTTTCCTTTTGGTGGAGAAGTCAATGACCACGGTGATTTCAGGTAAGAGGCAGAAGGTTTGGAGGGGATATGAGGAAAGAAACATTCAGCAAGAGAATGGTTGGAAGCTGGAACTCACTGTCAAAACTAAATCTGCAGAAAACTTCATAACATTTAATATGAAATGTAATATTTAATACATTTGTGATGTCAAGATATGAGCTAAGTGCTGGGAAATGAGATTAGAATGGTTCGGTGATTATTTTCGGTGGGGGGGAGTTAGTTAGATGGTTGGATGAGTCCTTAAATTGTATGGGGAACAGTCGGTGGTCAGATGGTCAGACTCAATGGGCCAAAAGGTCTTTTTCTGTGCTGCCGATCTCTATAACTCGATGACTCTTAATAATCTGTTGATGCTGAACTTTAATAAACATCTCTGACTCTGTGTTACAGTTGGAGACATGGGACAGTTCCAATATACTTTCCTGGTCAGTTACCCAGGAAATGCTAGACAAATTAAAATGCAGCCTACTACCTGGGTAGCTACACAGTTAAACCCTGACTATTACTCCAGGTGATACACCCCTAGCCACTCTGCATACCCACCTGACTATCCAGCTCAACCCAAAACCCTCAAAGCCTGACATGATTATCCCTCCGACAATCCGATGACTCCCACAGCCCAACCACCAGTTACCTAAGTACCCTTCTGACCTGGTCTGACTAGCTCTGACCACTTAACTAGTTATTTGACCCAGCTAGACCTGACTACCCTACCTGACCACTCGACTGCTCCCCATATGACTCAAGGACTCACCCAACTATCTAACCAACCCCCCCAAAGCTTCTCTAAGCTGATACAGCAACTACCACAACCTTGCTCAACTGCCTTTCTCACCTGAGTATCCCCTTTCCTACCTATGCACCTTCCCACCTATCCATCTTACCACTTACCTATAAACAACCCACTCACCAAAGTTACCAGCTTCCCAGTCACTAATACTAAGAGCAGGCCTTAAACTTTCCACATACCAGATGGTGCTGGGAAAAGGGGCCAAGTCCTGCATTCTAAGAGATCCTCGAGAACTGTACATTTCGGTGGCAGTGTGGGCTCCAACAATCTTGGTAGAAATGTACAGAGGCATGAGGATTTTCAGCAGCAGCGATTGGATAATCGTTGCCTCTGCTCAGAAAATGGGAGCCACAATGTTTCAAATCAGTGACCTATGGTCAGATCAACTGCTGAGTATTTCCAACATCTCTGTTTTTATTTCAGTATTCAAGCCTTTGCTCGGATCTGAATATGTCTGGTCTCCCTTATCAAATAGGGCTGACGTCAGACTGTCTGACCACTTTTAGCAGTTCTTTATCATGTTTATTAGAAGTTCGAATGAAATGTCACAAGTTAAGCTGTGTGGGTTATTTATTGAAGGATAATCCTTGTTCTATGTGGCTGACCTTTTTAGAATGCAGGAACTTGTTTTACAAAAACATGAAATGAAAACATTTACTGAGCCATAAAAACACAGTTCCTTATCAAACAACCCTGTAAGCAATGATTCAGTTTAAAATATTTTCTTTGGAATAATTGTAATTAAATGTTCAATACATTCAAAATATTATTTTAAAGATGGAGCTATCATTTCCAGAGAAAACAACAGAATTATTATTTCGCTCAGAAAACAGTATAAGGCAGGACAGCTAATAACTGCCAGACTTGCAGTCAGTAACAACTGGGTCTTCTGCTGTCAAGAAATCCATTGCTAAAAATCATTGACCTTCCTTGCCTGCATCTGTGCTTCCTTTCAGAGGAGTTTTAAAGTGGTGTCCCTGTCAGTCAATGATAGCAAGTATTGGTCAGAAAATTGTAATCATAATAGCCCTATGTTCTCTTTGGAATCCCAGTGTAACTCTTTATAGAGATTGTGGAGAAAGCAGGATTTTCCTTAGGCGCCTAGCCCGTGTGTTTGAAGCAAAGTCCAGGCTGGTGGATTGTGCTTTTGTATCCTGATGGGAGGCCTGCCTTTCTGCTTCAAGTTTAGGAAATTGTTGCTAAGTTTGCATATGACAAAAGGACAGGTGAAAGCACAGATAGTGTTGAGGAAACACGCAGACTGCAGAAGGAATTGGACAGGCTAGTTAAGTGGGCAAAGAAATACCAGATGGAATACAATGTGGGAAAGTGTGGTTTGCACTTTGGTAGGAAGAATGGAGACGTGGATTATTTTCTATATGGAGAAAGGCTTTGGAAATCAGAAGGGACTTGGAATTCCTTGTTCAGCATTCTTTTAAGGTTAACATGCAGGTTCAGTTGGCAATTAAGAATGCAAATGCAATTTTAACATTCATTTCAAGAGGTCTAGAATAAAAGAGCAGAGATGTACTGCTGAGGTTGTTTAAAGTTCTGGTCAGAATACATTTAGAATATTGTGAACAGTTTTGGGCCCTGAATCTAAGAAAAGATGCACTGGTGCTGGAGGCAGTCCCGAGAAGGTTTACAAGCATGATTCCAGGGATGAAAGGCTTGTCATATGAGGGACGATTGAGACTCTGGTTCTATACTCTTTGGAGGTTAGAAGGATGAGAGAGGATCTGAGTCTTAAAGAACTTACTCAAAGGTCTGCATAGAATGGACGTGGAGAAGATGTTTCTACTAATAGGAAAGACTCAAAATGGAGGGCACAGCGAGAGAGTAAAGGGACAACTCTTTAGAACTAAGATGAGGAGAAATGTCTTCAGCCAGAAGGTAATTAATCTGTGGAACCCATTGCCGTAGAGGACTATGAAGGCCAAGTCTTTGAGTGTATTTAAGACAGAGATAGATAGGTTCTTGTTTGGGAAGGGGATTATGGGTTATGGGAAGAAGTCGGGAGAATGGAGCTGAGAAACATATCAGCAATGATCAAATGGTAGAGCAGACTCAATGGGCTGAATGGCCTAGTCTGCTCCTGTACGTTTTGGTCTTATGATCAACCAGTAGAGAGTTTGTCCCTATATTCTTTTCAACTCTGTTTTTGCTAGGGTTCTTTGATGCCACATTTGGTCCAATGCAGCCTTGATGTCAAGGACTGTCTCTATCACCTCACCTCTGGAATTCAACTCTTTTGTCTATGTTTGAACAAAAGCTATGATGACGTTAGGAGCTGACTGGCCCTTGTGGAACCCAAACTGGGTGTCACTGCGCAGGTTATTGCTGAACAGGTACTTCTTGATGATACTTTCCATCACTTTATCGATGATTTAGGGTAGATGGATGCAAACGTAATTAGCCAGATTGGATTTGTCCTGTTTTTTGTGTAGAGGACATACTTGGGCAATGTAATGGCACTGGAACAGGCCCACAGCCTTTGCAGTATCCAATCCCTCCAACCATTTCTCGATATCACATGGGAGAATCGAATTCAATGAACGTAGGCATTTATGACGCAAGGGACCACTGGAGGAGGCTGAAATGCACCATCCACTTAACACTTCTGGAGAAAGATTTTTGGAAATGTTTCAGCCTTTTCTTTTGCACTGATGTATTAGTGTCCCCCCAAAAAAGTTTGGAGGATGGGGATACTTGTAGAGTTTTCTCCTTCTTCAGTGAGTTATTTAATAGTCCACCAGCATTCATTGTTATGGTCCAGGCCAGACCCCCTTAAAACATTTCAAGAAGGTAGCCCAGACTCTAACTTTTAAGCAGGTGTATAGTGGACATTCCAGGAGTGATGCAGTTGGCCCAGTAAAAAAGTAATTATTTACACATGAACGGAAGAAAACCAAATTTAGAATAACATAACTATTTAAAAACCTAATCGACTCAAAAGCAACTTCATGATGTTGTTCCTTATACTTGCAATACCCCCATAAACATTCCCTTGGCAAAGAAAGGTAAAATCAAACACAGGAGAGATGTCAGAGAGAGGGAGGGTCAGTATGGAGCTGTTTCTTTGACAAGCAGCATCAAAAACTGACTGCTTGCTAATACCAAACCAAACTAAACCAGAGAAAAGCTGAGCTGGGACAACTGGACACTCTCCTTTCATTGTACATGTGTGTTTTTTCAAAACTTGAAAGCATTTTGCCTGATGCATTATCTGTTAGCTCTAATCAAATTGACCCTAAAATTCATACAAACCAGACAAATCGGTATCTATGCATTTACAACCCCTCTAAAAAAAAGCCCAAGGACAACCTAACATTGTTAAAGGAGCAGCATTGTCACACCGCCTCTCTCAAAAATGATGAACCATCAATATCCAAAGATGGCTTCATTTTAAAACTCATTAATTGTACACTGTTAGTACATTTCAACACCCATATATATTACATTGACCATAAACATGCAAACATGCACTACAACATTCTGTTTCACTCCGTTTACTCCTGCCACCAAATGCCTCCATTTCTCATCCAATTCTCTTCAATGTGTCAGCAATCACATTCTCTTGACCTGCCACATGCACAATTTTCAAACTGAACGGCAGTTAACAACAAGTTCCATTTAAACAGCCTGAATTTTTTTGTCATTAAATTTCTCCACAAACTTCAATGGGTGATAATCAATGGTTTTATTTTAGCTTTTTTAAAAAACTCATTAATGGGACATGGGTATAGCTGGTTGGGCCCAGCATTTATTACCCATCCCTAGTTGCCACCACCACCTCCCCCAATGCCCAACCAGGTAGTGAGCTGCCTCCTTGAACCACCGCAGTCTGTACGCTATGCCAAATGCTTCTGCAAAGATCAACACCTTTCTTACAAGTTGGAGGTCAAAGGGAGTGAAGAGATTATGGAGGAGTAAATGACCCTCTTGGATATATCACTTTTACTTCATACCTTCAAAAAAACAAAAAAAAAGCAAAACAAAATTCCACTTTATGGCACGTGACTAGGGGCTTTGGGTCTTCTACAGTGCAGACATGCAAAAGGTCCCGTGTTCAAATCCTGAATGAGCCCTAATTTCTTATGGACAGCACGGTGGCTCAGTGATTAGCATTGCTGCCTTACAGAGGCAGGGACCTGGGTGGGTTACTCTCTGGAGGGTCGGTGTGGATTTCCACACTGTAGGGATTCTGTAGACCATATGGGTATGGAAAAAAAACATTCCACTTTGTGAATTTCATCAAAGAAAATAATTTCCTAAACAGAGGTAAAAACCTTTATTTTTGTGTGCTTTTTCCCCTAAATTGTGGGCCAAAATGAGACTGAGTTTAAAACCAGGGATTCACAAGGATTTCTGTGTGGTTTGTAGGCCAGTAACCTGATACTCCTTGTGAACATTGTTTGTACAGCTGCAGCATTCGCAGACGAACTGGAGCCGAGGGATGCTGTACAAATGAGCTTTGGTTGGCAAAGGAGCAGATCAGTTTAAGAACTAATAACCAAAAATAAAGCTCTCCTGCTTGCCCACAACTGTGAGCATGATTCTTAGGAAACTGAGCAGGATACAGAGGAATCTTCAGACCACCCGCTGCTCAGGAACACCTCCTATCTCTGTTCTCTGCAGTAAGTCACTTCAACCTGAAGAAAACTGGTTTGTCTTACCTTCAGCAAGCGCTGTTAGCTGTGAATTGGGATAAGCAACAGACTGACCAAGTTAATCTTAGGTCTTGGAAAAGAGGCAGACTTGAAGAGTGGTTAATCTTACCTTCGACAAATGCTGTTAGCTGTGAATTCTGGTAAACAACAGACAGACCAAGTGAGAGACTGCAAGAAAGATTGGGAGAGAGAAATTGTGAGGGATTGAGTGAGAGTGAGAGGTGGGAAAACAGAATGCAAGAGGGAAATAGAGAAAGGGCGAGTGAAAATCAGATGAGATGAGACAGAGTGAAAGAATGAGAGAAACAAGGAGGTGAATGAAAGTGAGAGAGATAGTGTGAGACAGAGAGAGACACACACAGAGTGAAACAAATACAGCAACAGAGACACAGGGACATGGCAAGAGAGATAGAGAGTGAGAGAGTCAGGGAGAGAAAAAGGCAAATTAAGTGAGAGAGTGAGAGAGGCTGTGAGAGCAAGAGAGAGAGAAAGCGAGAGCAAAGGGAGAGGGGGACAGAATGAGAGAGAGAGAGAAAGAGGAGGTCATTGAGAAGGAGAGGAACACAGAGGGGAAGAGAACGAGAGTAAGCTAGAGAGACAAAGAGACAGTGAGAGAGGGAGCAAGAGAAAGGCAGAGCAAGAAAGACAGTAAGAGTGGAACAGAGGGAGAGAGAGAGAGATCACACAGAGTTCAAGACAGACAGAGTGAAAGAGAATGTGACAGGGAGAAACAGCATGAGAGAGACTGATGAAGAATGGACAAGAAAGTGAGAGGGAGCATGAAACAGAGTCATAGACATGCAAACCTGGGGACAGACCTTTCAGTCCAACTCATTCATACCAAGCAGATATCCTAAATTATCCAATTTGCCAGCACTTGGCCCATATCCCTCTAAACCCTTCCGATTCATGTACCCATCTGGATGCCTTTTAAACATTATCATTGGACCAGCCTCCACCACTTTCTCTGGCAACTCTTTCCATACACACACTACTCTCTGAGTGAAAAAGTTGCCCTTGGGTCTCTTATATCTTTCCCTTCTCACCCTAAACTTATGCCCTCTAGTTCTGGTCTCCCCTACCCCAGAGAAAAAAAAATTGTTTATTTACCCTATCCATGCCCCTCGTGATTTTATAAACCTCTATAAGGTTACCTCTCAGCCTCCAACGCTCCATGGATAAATCTCAGCCTTTGATGTGAACTTAGTTTTACTAAGAGCCAATCTGCTGTGATGGAGAAGTGATGATTCATTTTGAGGGATACAGAGAGAGAGGAAATAAAGGGCATAATTCTGAAGGTGGAGAAGGGGGGGGGTGCCTGAGGGCTTGTGTGCAGAGATTATTAAAAGTGGCAGGAGATTGAGAACACAGTGAACAAACCATATACAATCCTGGGATACAGTACAAAAGCAAGGTGGTGATATTAAATTTGCATAAAACCCTGGTTTGACATCAGTGGAATAGAGCGTTCAGTTCTGGGTATCACATGATGACGGCATTGGAGAGGATGCACAGGGAAGATTCAGAAGAGTGGCTCCAGGGACGAGGAGCTTCAGTAAATGTGGACAGCCTGGAGAAGCAGAGACTGCTCTCCTTGGGGGGGAGGGAGGTGGTGGTGGTCGAGGGAAAATGCATTCAAAATTACAAGGGACAGAGTGGAGCATCTCAAGGAGATGCTCAGGAGTAAAGCAATGGGTAAAAGAAGCAGCAAGGCCGACCCACAGTGAGGTGTTGGGATTTCAGGGATGGGCTACCTGGGGGAGGCTTGCCAGACGGAATAGGATCATTACCTGACCGGGAAGAGGGCTACGGGGAGATGGTGTTAAACCGAGTGAGATGGGATGCCATCTTCCACCGACAAGGGTCCATCAATGGGCCTCAGAATCTTCTTTGAGGGGATTGTCGTGGCATAGAGCAGTCATACCCCTCGAGAGTTGGTGCCCTAGAGGCAGGGGGTGGGAAATCTGCGATGGTGGTGAGCAGAATTCCAATTCAATTGGCGAATTCAGGATGGAGAGGATGGTCTTGGTGATGGCCAGCGACCAGCATCTCACCGTCATTTTTAAGCCCCGCCTGGGCTCACTAGACGGCCCCTTTAGGGAGGGGGAATCAACCACGGTCGCTCCCCAATCTCCCGAGATAACTGGGTACACCCCTGCCTCTGACCGGAGGGAGGATTAAAAGCAGAGTCCAAGCAAACTATCACGTTCATTGATTTGGTGCCTTTGTTACAATATATTGAGTTCCATTAGTATGGGTAGAGATCACCTTAAAGAGTGTAAAGGGGGTTGGAGGGTTGGGAGGGTGGGCGAGAAGAAACAGAATAATGATTTATTCCCCCCTTACCCATCACAGGTTATCAGTCAGGGGAGGGGAGGGCAGGGGAGGGGAGGGGAGGGGAGGGACACATAGACCTAGGAACTGCTTATGCTAAGGGGTCACTGACCCCTGGTTATGTGCCTGGGAGGACATGGTGTGGAATTGTCTGTCATTAACCCCTGCCTGCTCCTTCCATCCATACACCTGCTGTCCATCTAAATGCGTAATGTTTTCACTGCATTAATACCTTAAAATGTATGAAATCCTTTAGCTCCAAACAGTCTCTTTTTAAATATATAAGCATATAAAATTATTCTATACAGACATCACTAGATTTCCATGCTCACCACACCGCCCTGCTCCCCACCCCTGATTTATTTTAGCACCCATAGGCTGCAGTCTCCATCACAACCTCACAACCACACTCTTTCCTACCTCCTGCCCTTCTACCATGCTCTCAACCTTCTGCTAGGACTGCCTCAGGATCCTATGTGTAACCAGGTTAATGACCCCCTCCATGACCTTCTGCCCCCCCACCCCAAACATTCAGCATTCTCCCTTCCCATTGAGGGCAAGCAGAGTGAGAGTGAGAGAGAGAGTGAGAGAGAGAGAGGGGGGTTGGGAGTGGAGAGGGGAGAAAGAAAGAGAAGGAGAGAGAGAGAGCGAGAGAGACTGAGGGCAGCGTGACCAAGGTCAGTGGCCAGAGAGACTGAGACCAGAGTGACCAGGGCCAGTCTGAGAGAGAGAGAGAGAGAGAGAGAGAGAGAGAGAAAGAGGAGACTGAAGCCAGAGAGACTGATGCCAGAGTGAGAGAGACAGAGACTGAGGACAGTCAGAGTGACCAGTCTGAAACTTCCAAGTGTTCCCCAGCAAACCCCCCACTGGCTGTTCAGAAGGAGGACTTCCCCATCCTCACTGCTCTCGGCAAAGCCAAATCAAAGACTGACTCTGTTCCGATCATGGTCTCTGAGATCTCAGCTGCTTTGCCATCCCTGAGGATATCCCATTTCTCTCTCTCTGTCTCTCTCTCTCTCACATGAGTGCTGTTAGGATTTCAGGAGATATTGGGATCTGTCTCCCAAGGGAAAAGACCAAGCAAGACCCCAGGGGAATACCTCACCTTGTCTTTCAGTTCAACCCTCCCCCACCTTAGTACACCTATCAACATCTGACCTGCAAAAGGTCAAGTGGGAAAGAGGTCAACTCTTGGTGAGAACCACCAACATGAATGCTGACAGCCTGGTTTTGGAGGGGAGAGGGTGCATAATGGTGGATTTCCTCAATGGGTAGATACCTCTCTCTCTGTGAGTGAGACCTAGCAATCGGGATAATGGAATGCAACAGAGAGCACAGCTCCTCCCCGAATCAAGGCAGGAGCAACTTTGAATCGATCCTCTGAGGGTCCTGAGTCTCCACTCCCAGGCCAACAGTGGGGTCCTCAAGCAGGAACAGTCTGGGTCAGGGAGGGGTTTGCAGGCAACTGAATCGGGTGGGAGAACATGCAAAGACAAAAGGCTGGCTGGGGAGGGAGGGGACGATGGCTATACTGCCCCGTACCAGATGAGAGGCTGTCCCTGGGCACTCAAGATGGGGGGGGGGGGGGTGGTGGAGAAGAGAGCGAGGAATATGAAATGTTTGGAAGCAGTGGTCAGCACTGCTGCCTCCCAGCACCAGGGTCCCAGGTTCAGTTCCAGCCTCGGGCGACAGTCTGTGTGGAGTTTGCACATTCTCCCCGTGTCTGCATGGTTTTCCTTCGGGTGCTCTGGTTTCCTCCCACAGTCCAAAGATGTGCAGGCCATGCTAAATTGCCCATAGTGTTAGGTGCATTAGTCAGAGGGAAATGGGTCTGGGTGGGTTACTCATTGGTGTGGACTGGTTGGGCTAAAGGGCCTGTTTCCACACTGTAGGGAATCTAATCTAATCAAGCGTGGTCAGGTTGAGCTAGTATGGTTTGGGGTTATGGTGAGCATGAACTGGTTGGACCCAAGGATCTGTTTCTGTGCTGTATAAATCTGCATTGCCAGTACTCACAGGGTCATTCTGGAAAATAGCTTGTCATTTATTTTCATGTCTGGCCGATACTGAGAATTCACATTAACGTTCATTGTTCTTTGATAGGTGTGCACAGACTTGTGCTCGTTTTCTGCAGGACTGCACATCTTGATCATGACCTCTGTAGCTTTCTGTTGTGCCTGTCATCCTCCACAGACAATGCTGAGATGTCCCCTGCTCAGTTACTGTATCTAATCAACACAAGGCTCTTGCATTGATATAGGCTTTAATTTGCTTGCTGCTTCATCTTCATTAGTTGACAATATGATGTGTGGTACAGCTCAATTTTATGATTTGTTTCGCACACTTTTAGTTTAGCTGAAGCTTAACAAATGATTCAGTTACATATTACAGTATCCCCTGATTGGCTCCTCAGATGGACTGACAGTATGTGTACACCCCAGTGTCTGAAATGGGACAGATTAAAGTAATACGTTCCAGCAGTTCCAGTAAAATATCACGGAAACATGTTGCTGTTTAATGCTAGCCCTCACTGAGAGAGGTATTTCTTACACATTTGAGCTATAATGTCACTAGCATGGAAAATCTGTTTCAAATTGTACGATAGTAAATGAGATGGAACAGCTTGCATTTGCTTAATTATTCAGTGCTAGTGGAACCCAGCATTAGTGACATGTCGAAGTTAGATAGACAAGGAAATTGAATGAGACAGATGTGAAGCTTTTTAGCAATATAGCACCAGAAGCAATGTGGCACCATGGTTTCAGTCAGCAGGAACCAGGACGGTGGTGATGATAGGAGCTGGAGGAGAAAACAAAAGAGCTGATAGAATGTGACAGGTAAACAAGGGTCAGTTGTAGCACCACAAGGTAGGTGCAGTGTGTAGAGTGTTGATACTCAGACTATTGGTTCGGAGCACACAGAGCCAAGCAGAAAATACAAAAGCACACTTGACAATATATCATAATAAAACGTAGATACATTTGTAGATCTTGAAATTCTTTAGGGCCTTGACCATTCTCCAACTTACAACTTGGGCACGAAGCTGGCAGCAACCTCAAGGAAATTGGGAGACCTAACTTTGTTTGGTTTCCTTCTGCTTATAAGGCATAGAGGAACTAAAAGAGATCTCAGTGTTATGGACAACACAAAACGCCTTTCAAACATATCAAAGCAATAGCCTAGACCTTAATTTGTATCTTATTTAAAGGCAAGTGTATGGTGAAGTGTTCCAGATGTAATTCAATGGGTTATACTACTCGACTTTAAGCAAAATGCACTTTATTCTTACTCTACAATTAAAATACAAACAAAAGAAAAAGCAATTGGTTTAACTTTAACTCTTGTGGAAAACTTAACAGAATAATAGATTATTTAACTATTAAACAGCAACTGTTCCAATACAGAAATATTCAATAAATATATCCTTGTCTAAGGCAAAGTCAGTAAAATAGATTGTCTCACATACAATTCTGGCAGCAGAAAGAGAATGGAAGCTTTTACTTGTAATGGAGAGAGAGAGAGAGAGAGAGAGAGAGACAGCTTCCACAGCCAACTTCCAAACCCCAATGTCTGCTGAAAACTAAAGTCCTGGTTCTGTGGGAACCTGACTCCACCCATTCAAGCTGTTTCTATTTTTCCAACTTTTAACAAAACCCCTCAGGCCTCACAAGCTGTTTACTTTATTGGCTTGGAACAGACCACTTGGCACATTTGTCTCAACCTTTCTTCATAAAAAAAACAGGACAAAATACACCTCTTAAAGCCATAATACTGTCAGATCAGGAGCTTTCTTGGTCACTATATGAACTAAACAACTTACATTTGTGACCTTCTGGGTGTCCTAAAGTGCCCTATAGTCAGTGAAATATTTTTGATGTGTGGTCATTGTTGTAATGCGGGAAACACTGCAGTCAATTTGCACACAGTCAAAACTCATACACAACTGTGACTTAATGATCAGCTAATTTTAGTGAGGGATTAAGGAGCAAATAGAGGCCAGACACTGGGGAACGTACCCTGTTGTCTTCAAAATAATGTCATTGGATCGTTCACATCCATCTGAGAGATTATAAGGGATTGTGGTAGCAACAGGAGTAGCATCACTGGTTACAGAGAACGTAATATAGCAAGAATGACATTTTTACCCATGCTACTGTTCAAAATGTTATTGGCTTCAAACTAAAGGGGCTGTGAAGGCCCACCCCACCTTCTATAATCTTCTAACGTAACTGAAGACCGCCACTTCTGATGCCATTCTCCTAAATGTCTGCACAAAATAATGATTCTCCCAGGATTACAAATATTGCTGAATTGTTCTTTCCCACGGAAATGTGAAACTCATGGAAGAAAGGTTCACAAATGACACTTTCCTGTGTTTGATAAACCTCTATGGCTTGTACTTCTCAAGGAACGGATTAGCAAGCTACAATGGAATTTTTGTGTGTAAAATATCATACTTGTTAAAATCTGATCATAGAAACTTCATACAAAATTCAACAGCATTGGAGTTACTTTGAAAAGTGAATATTTAACATCAAGTGAGTTTATGCAAATAGACATATTCAATTGAACAGAGTTCAGTCAATACAAATGGCAATGAGAGACACATCAACATTTGAGTCTTGTACAAGTTCATACACCGAGTGGATAATTAAATGGAAGATAACCTATTTCGCATGCTTCAGAATTATTCAATTTAATAATTAGGCTGTAGCTCATTATTATTTATGGAACATGACACGTTATAATCACAAATATCATCTTCTGGAGTGATGTTGAAAAAAATACCCAGCCAAATAGATCAAAAGGCTTTGGAAAAATACAAAATTTCTAAGCACAGGTCAAAAATATATTATTCCATGGAGCCACAAGTTACTCACTGTTGGAGCCGATGAAACACCATTTGGCACCCAGCACCCAGCAATATCTGGAGTACCAGGCATTGTGGTAAATTTCACATCATGAGTGGTTCAGAAATGTAATTTTGAAATGCCAATAAGCAGTACATACTATACTCATTGATACTTAGTAGAAAACTGTCTAACTGTTAAAAAATCACACAACACCAGGTTATAGTCCAACAGGTTTAATTGGAAGCACACGAGCTTTCGGAGATTGTCACTGATGAAGGAGCGGCACTCCAAAAGCTAGTGTGCTTCCAATTAAACCTGTTGGACTATAACCTGGTGTTGTGTGATTTTTAACTTTGTACACCCCAGTCCAACACCGGCATCTCCAAATCATGACTGGCTAACTGGGCAGTCTTTAAAGGAATTCCTGCAAGCAACTTGGAAGATGCAGCATTTAGGTTCCTATGATGATTTTTGTGTGACTTGCCAGTGACACCCACATCTCATGAAACAATAAAGAAAGGACAAGTGGGATCGAGGATTCACATCAACCGGATTCACTTGGCTGAGTGGCCTACACCTGCTTAGATCATAGTGGTGCTGGAAAAGCACAGCAGGTCAGGCAGTATTAAGGAGCAGGAAAATCGACGTTTCAGGCAAAAGCCCTTCATCAGGAATAGAGGCAGGAAGCCTCCAGGGTGGAGAGATAAATGAGGGGGGGGGGGGGGGGGGGGGTGGAGACTGAGGAGAACGTAGCAAAGAGTACAGTAGGTGAATGGGGGCGGGGATGGAGGTGATAGGTCAGAGAGGAGGGTGGAGCGGATAGGTGGGAAGGGCGATTGGCAGGTAGGACAGGTCATGAGGACAGTGCTGAGCTGGCCTACATCTGTACCTATGTAAAACTGAAGCAGGTACCACCATAATAACAGTAAATCTATGTTGAATTTCCTTCTCAAGATCTGAAATATTAAAGTAAACTGAGCATGTAATGGTTGATGACCATGATTTTGGTAATTCAATCTTGTTCCAACACATCAGACCCATCCATCCTTGGGAACTGTCTCCCTTCACCATTCCAGTTCAGCTCACTTAAACACCTTCACAGAAACTACCTTTTTACCCACATCTGTGTCTTCTTTATATTTTACTTAAAAACTTTTGAATGTTTATCTGCATTAAAGGTATTATATAAATTAAAGTTTGTTAATGTAGTACATCTTGTCCTTAACCCTCTTTGCCTTGAAAGATAATAAAACCACAAAAAACAAGAGAACAAAACAAGCAAACTTTATTTGTTTGTGAGGTTGAGCCTGGAGGCTAATTGCAGGCTGAACTTTAATTTAAAACATTCTAGCAGACACAGAGATCCAGAAAGAGCAGTATCTGTGTTTAAACCTGTGTTTAAACAGGTTGCAGAAGTTGGCTATTAATGAAATAGGTACCTGGGAAGTGAAAAAAAGAAGAGTATAAAACAAGAACAGGCCCTTCAGCCCTCCAAGCCTGTGCCAACACATTTTGCCCTTCCGTACTATAACTGCCTCCACTTACAGGATCCATATCCCTCTATTCTCTTCCTCTTTATGCATTCATCCAGGTGCTTCTTGAACATTGATGTTGTGTCTGCTTCCACCACCTAATCTGGCAGTGCATTCCAGACACTCTTCACCCTTTGTGTGAAAAATTTGCCTTACACGTCTCTTTTAAACTTCCTCCCCCTCGCATCTTGAACCTGTGTCCCCTAGTAATTCGCCCTTCCACTTTGGAAAAAAGCCTCATACTTTCCACTTTATCCATGTCATTCACAATCTTCTAAATTTCTAACAGATCGCCCCTTCAACCTTTTGCATTCCAGGGAAAACAAACCCAGTGTATCCAACCTTTCTTCATAGCTAAAATCCCCCATACCAGGCAACATCCTGGTAAACCTTTTCCATACCCTCTCCAAAGCATCCACATCCTTCTATTACTTTGGTGACCAGAACTATACATAATATTCCAAGTGTGGCCCAACTAAAGTTCTATAAATCTGCACCATAACTTGTCTATCCTTATACTTAAAGCCCTTTCCAACGAAGGTTGGCATGCGATTGGCCTTTTTCACTACCTTATCTACCTGCACTGCCATCTTCAGTGATCTATGGACCTGCACACCCGATCCCTCTGCATATCAATATTCCTAAGGGTTCTGACATTCACTGTATAACTTCCATCTGTACTTGACATTCCAAAATGCATCACCTCACATTTTTCCAGATTAAACACCATCTGCCATTTTTCTGCCCATGCCTCCAACTGATTTATATCCTGTTGTATCTTCTGACAATCCATCTCACTATTCACAACTCCATCAATCTTTGTATCATCTGCAAACTTACTGAGTAGACCAGCTATATTTTCCTCCAAATCATTTGTATAGACATGAACAGCAGAGGTCCCAGCACTGATCTCTGTGGAACACCACTAGTCACAACCCACCATTCCGAAAAGCATCCTTCCACCGCTACCCTCTGTCCTCCTTGACTAAGTCAGTTCTCTATCCATCTTGCCAGCTCAGACCGGATACCACGTGACTTCACCTTTTGTACCAATCTGCCATGAGGGGCCTTGTCAAAGTTTTTATTGAAGTCCATGTAGACATCAACCGGTTTTCCCTCATCAATCATCTTCATCCCCTCCTCAAAAAACTCGAAGTTAGTGAGGCACTTGCTCCCCTATTCAAACCCATGCTGTCTATCGATAATAAGTCCATTCACTTCTAAATGCATATCGATCTTGTCGCTGAGAATCTTTTCCGATAATTTCCCAACCACCAAAATGAGACTCACAGGCCTGTAATTCCCTGGATTATCACTGCTACCCTTCTTAAACTAAGGGATAACATTGGCTATTTTCCAGTCCTCTGGGAGCTCACCTGTGGCCAAAGAGGATACAAAGATGTCTGTCAATGATCCAACAATTTGTTGTCTTGCTTCCCTCAATATTCAGGGATAGATCCCACCAGGACCTGGGGGCCTATCAACCTTAATACTTTTTAAGACACACAATGCCTCTTCCTTTTTAATAGCAACTCTGGCTTTGAAATTCGATACTCTCTTCCCTGAGATTGTTCTCCACCAATTCTTTCTCTTTGGTGAATACTGACACAAAGTATTCATTTAGGATCTCACCTACCTCTTCTGGCTCCACATATAGATTCCCTCCTTTGTCCTTCAGTGGACCAAATCATTTATGGAGACATGAACAGCAGTGGTCCCAGCACGGATCTCTGTGGAACACCACTAATCACAACCCTCCATTCTGAAGAGCATCTTCCACCACTACCCTCTGTCTCCTATGATTAAGCCAGTTCTCTATCCATCTTATCAGCCCAGTCCTGATACCATGTGGCTTCACCTTTTGTACCAGTCTGCCCTGGCTACCCTCTTGCTTTTTATATGGGTATAAAAAGCTTTGGGGTTCTCTTAATCCTGTTTGATAATGGCTTTTCATGACCCCATTTAGCCCTTCTAATTCTTTGTTTAAATTCTTTCCTATTTTCTTTATATTTTTCAAGGGCTTCACCACTGCCCATCTTCCTAGACCGTACACATGCTTCCTTTTTCTTTTTGACCAAGCTCATAACATCCCTGGTCATCTAACGTGCATGTAACTTGCCACATCTATTCTCGCAGGAATGTGCCACTCCTGAATTCTTGTCAACTGCTGTTTGAAGTACTCCCATATATCTGGCATGGATTTACCCTCAAACATCTGCCTCCAGTCAACATTCTCCAGTTGCTGCTTATATTGTTGTAATTCACCTTCCCCCAATTTAACACCTTCACCCAAGGCTGCTGTTCTCCCTATCTCTGAGTATCTTAAAGCTCACGGTATTATAGTCTTTCCTCCCAAAATGTTCCCCCACTGAAACTTCACTCACCTGGCCAGCTTCATTTCCCAAAACCAGGTCCAGTATGAACCCTTCCCTGATTGGACTGTTTCCATTTTGTGTCAAGTGACCCTCCTGAATGGTCCTCACAAATTCTGCTTCATCCAAGCCCCTAGCGTTTTGAGGGAAGTTAAAATCAACTACCACAACAACCCTGCTGGTTTTACACCTTTTCAAAATCTGTCTATATATCCTCTCCTGTATCTCCCACAGGCTGTTGGGAAGCCTGTAGTATATCTCCAGGATTGGGATTTCACCTTTTCGATTCCTGAGTTCTACCCAGGTTACCTCATTGCACAAGTCCTCTGATGTACAGCTGAGAGATACTCCTTTACCAGGAATGGAACTCTCCCACCCTTTTTATCTCCCTTTCTGTCACACCTGAAATATTTAAATCCTGGGACATTCAACTGTCAGTCTTGTCCCTCTTTCAGGCAAGTTTCCGTAATGGCAACAATATCATAGTTCCAAGTACTAACCAAAGCTTTGAGTTCATCGACCTTGCCTATTATACTTCTTACATTGAAACATAAGCATTTCAGATCACCTCCCCTGCTCTTTTCCAAGTAGTGTTTTCTGCCTGATTTGGTTCTTAGTTATGTTTGCCTTTCATTCAGGTTCCCATCCCCCTGCCACACTAATTTAAACACTCCCCAACCATTCTACCATGTACCCACCCAAGGACATCAGTCCCTGTCCTGCCCAGGTGTAACCTCTCCAGTTTGTACAGGTCCCACTTGCCCCAGAACAGGTCCCAGCAATTGTTTCCAACAAGTCTGGAAGTGATCCTATGTTCAAACAGATGTTAGTTGATGAATGATAACTGAGGCCTTGGGAGAAGCCGGTTGCTCTATCAGGGTGTCATGATAATTAAAGTTGTTTTTTTCAACCACATTTTATGAGAGACACAATGAATATTTGAAAGCTCCTTGTCTAATTTAGTAAACCAGCTCCAGAATCCTGAAGAGTAGAAAGCTGAGTTAAAAGCATTGCTGTCTTTACCTGGGTGAAGTGAGGAGCCAACCTTGATCAATGTTTCTGGTAAAAACAGCCAAGGAGCCCATAGTTATCCCTGTTAAATAATGTATTGTGAAAAGCATTAAAATATATCTGGCCAGTTTTGTTATTTACTTTTATGTATCCATTAATTGTGTTTGGTTGTCTCTCTGTCTTTTGTATGAAAGGGACAAACAACAAGTGTTTTGAATTTAAAACACACACATTAATCAGCTTACTGACTTGTTTATTTTTATCTCAGCTAAAGCTACTGCATAGTTAATAAATTGTTAAGTCATTTGTTTGAGACACAAAACTAGCATCTGGAAATTAAATGTTCACAAAGTCTAAGATTGGTTATTCAAAAATCTGATTAGAAACCATTGGAATGACTATGTAAGGGTCATCAACAGTTTAATTTTACTGTGTTGTGAATACAGAGGTAGAAAGGCTGATTTGGTTCCTCTGTTTATCACCTTGTTGTAATATTATATAATATGGAGGAAGTGAAACTATCATTGACATCATAAACTGTCAAAAACAAGAAAAGAAACCAACTTCACAAAATTTGCACTTGCACAACTTAATAATACATTTATTTCGATTGACTAGATTGTCAATGTTATTTCAATTAGTGATAAGTTGAGTCAATTTGTCCAAACATAATTCACTTAGCCCTATTATTTCAGCTTGTAAAAGATACACTACTATTCTACACAATCCTCCTTTCATCATTATACCTGATCTTTCTCTCCCTGTCTCTGTAACCTCCCTCAGCATTAAAAGGTCTTTTGTGCTGCAGCCTTTAATTCTGGATTCAGGGGTAACCTCTCCCTGCCTCACTATGGGTAGTCATGATAACAACTCTGTGAAGCAACCTGCTTGTTTTTTTCTTTCCAGCTAAAGATGTTTTAAAATATAAATTATTGTCTTTGTTAAAGCTGCCAATAGGAAATATTTTCATTCTCTAAGTTGATGCAGGATTTAAGTAAAACTAACAGAAATTAAATATTATTCCAACTGCTTGTTCCCTCATTTTAGACCATTCATTAATAAGGAATGTTTTCTCATCATTTTTAATGGAGAAGGTTTAATGAGATGTGTAGAGGATGGGTGAATTACTCCATCAATTTACTGCCTAAGGGATAATTTGTTTCAAAACGTCTTTCATAAATTGTTATATATTTACAAAGTCAGGCTATACCAGATTCATGACTCAGGTATTTTAACTTATTTTAAATATATCTAATTTACTAGCTCACAACTTCATGTAAAATGGTTACATCATTCTAGAAAAATTAGACAAAACAAAGACAGGATGTTGTTTTATGCAATTGTGAAGCTCTTGTCAAAATACTTATTTCATACATGTTAACTACCAAACGATTGTGCTGGCTATGGTCAACTCCTTGCAAGCTCCTGCGTGCAGATCTAAGTTTTCTATTTCCTATGATCGTTCTACACTCTTTAAACTTAATAGCTTACTTTTTAAAAAAATTACTACTAACTATATTTTATCTAAACTCACAAGTTTGAAGCTCCTCTGATCCGCAAAGCCAGCTTACTGGATAAAGGTAGCAGACCCTACTGTTGTTAGAATTACTGGATGGACTCACAAACTCTTAACATTCACCTGCTGTACCTGTGTAATTGTTTTTGCTGCTGTTTACCTATTATTTACTTTTCTATGCTACTTAGCTCTGTGATCTGCCTGTATTGTTCGCAAGACAAAGCTTTTCACTGTGCCTCAGTACGCATGACAATAAATTCAATTCAATTCAATTCAAAAACATTTAATCATTTCAAATGCATGTTTTGATAAATAACTCAATGGGAATGAAAATTGAATTTAAGTGCTTGTTGGAGAAGTAGTCCCATTCTTTGAAGAAGTATACAAGTGTGCTTTAATATGTAGAAGATTCCACAAGACTATCCAGTTCATAGGGCTATACAAGGATTTACTTACGCACTCAGATCAACTAGAGCTCTTGCAACAGCAGGGATTAGAATCAGTCTATGTCTGGCTACAACCACTGCATCAGTGAAACATCTACGTCATTAAAATTCTCTTGTTTATCTGGAGTGCTACAAAAAATACACCAAAGATATAAAATCAAAGGAAACTAAGGTTAGGCTGCTTGACAGGCTAATCATTGGTCAAGCATAACAAAAAACTCCAAAGCAAAATTTATTTCAGAACTGCCTGAAAACATTCAGAAAGGGCATATCTGGTCAGGCTTATAATAAAGCATGATTGCCTGAGTGATCCAGGCAGAAAAAGGGGACATATCTATTTGATTGGAAAGGCATTACTTCAGGAACCCTGGAATATCTAAAAGAACATATCCTTATTTAAGTGCTGAAACGTACATCAGTGAAAGACCTAGTTGGATCTCAGCACAAAACCGAGTGGATCTCAACATAAGATAAAGTTGGAACTCAGTGTAAGACTGAGTTGGGTCTCAGTATAAGATCAAGTTGGATCTCATTGTAAGATGACATTGGATCTCAGAATAAGACAATGTATGGCTCAGTGTAAGGTCACAATGCACTTCGATGTGATATGAGTACCTAGTATCCTCACTACTGCGTCCAATCCAAAATAATGACATATTCCCCAGTTGGACTGACAGTGATAGAAACCGGAGTATTGGTTTCAGAATGCTTCAGAAGAAAGGTCACAGATATGTAGATTAAGGTACTTCTCCAGGGTGTGATACTGGCCCCCACAGAAAAATAATGAAGAGGTCCCCATTCTTTGCTTCATAAAGAGGCAAGTGTACCTTTTCTTCAAAAATACATTTGTTATTCATGTCTCAATCATGTCCAAGTCATTTTCATCACTGGTTTTGTTGGTAGACTTAATCTGATAAGACATATCTTGGCTGGTTATAAGTGGAAGAAAGTGAGGACTGCAGAAGCTGGAGATCAGAAACGAGAGTGTGTTGCTGGTCAGGCAGCATCCAAGGAGCAGGAGAATCGATGTTTTGGGCATAAGCCCTTCATCTGGAATGAGGCTTGTGGGCGAGGGGCTGAGAGATAAATGGGAGAAGGGTGGGGATGGGGGAAGGTAGCTGAGAAAGTGATACGTGGATGAAGGTGAGGAAGAAGGTGATAGGTCAGAGAGGGGAGTGACTTGGAACTATATTGCAGTCTCCTGCCTGTGTCAAAGTGCTCCCACCTCCTCCCACCAGGAGGTAGGGTGGGAGGAGGTGGGCTTGTAATAGATGTCTATGGTTAGTCGGTTGCCAGAGATGGTGATAGAGGTGTCTGAGATTGTCTAGCTAAATTTGAGGTTGTGGTGGAAGGTATTAGTAAAGTTGATGAACTGTTCAACCTCCTTATGGGAGGCACCAATACAGTCATCAATGTAGCAGAGGAACAGGTTGGAGGTGGTGCTGGTGTAACTGCAGATGATGGACTGTTCCATGTACCCTACAAACAGGCAGGCATAGCTGGGTGCCATGCAGGTGTCCATGGCTACCCCTTTGGTTTGGAGGAAGTGGGAGGATTGGAAGGAAACGCTGTTGAGGGTGAGAACCAGTTCAGCCAGGCAGATGAGGGCGTCGGTAGGAGGGTACAGGTTGGGTCAGTGTGAGAGGAAGAAATGGAGGGCTTGGTGACCTTCATCATGGCGGATCCATGTGTACTTGGACTGGATGTCCATGGTGAAGATGAGGTGTTGAGGGCCGGGGAAACGAAAATCTTGGAGGAAGTGAAGGGTATGGGTGATGTCACGCACATAAGTGGGGAGTTCCTGGGCTAAGAGGGAACAGGACGGTGTCGAGGTAGGAAGAGATGAGTTCGGTGGGACAGGAGCAGGCTGAGACAATGGGTCAACTGGGGCAGTCAGGTTTGTGAATCTTTGGAAGGAGGCAGAATCGGGCAGTGCGGAGTTCATGGACAATGAGGTTGGAGGCTGTGGATGGGAGATCCCCAGAGGTGATGAGGTTGAGGATAGTCTGGGAGATGATGGTTTGGTGATGGGAGGTGAGGTCATAATCAAGGGGGCGGTAGGAGGAGATGTCTACGAGTTGGCACCTGGCTTCAGCGGTGTAGAGGTCGGTGTGGCACACTACTACTGCAGACCCCTTGTCTGCAGGTTTGATGGTGAGGTTGGGGGTGCAACGGAGGGAGTGGAGGGCTGTGCATTGTGAGGGTAGGAAGTTGGAGTGGGTGAGACGGGTAGACAGGTTGAGGCGGTCGCTGTCACAGCAGCAGTTTGAAATGAAGAGGTCAAGGGCGGATAGCAGGCCAGCACGGGATGTCCAGGTAGATGGGGTGTGTTGGAGGTGGGAAAAGGAGTCCTTGGTAGATTGGCAGGTGTCTTGGTTGAAAAAGTGGGCCCAGAGGCTATAAATGGAGTCTGATTGAGGACCCTGGATAATAGGTAGTTATCCAGATGTTAAATATCACAAATATTAGAAAACAATTTTTTCAGACAGCGGACTACAGTTTCCAGGAAGACTTTGACACATTTGCAAAGCAGATTGAGTGGCCTCCCAATGCATCTTCAAATGCAAAACAGAGAATGTCTACTATTTTCTGCAAATATACACATAATGAAGTTGCAGGTAGTTCAATTTCTGAGACTTTGATTTTGTGACCAGATCATTGACTACAAAAAAGTGCAATGAGCTTCATTTTATTCAGACAGCAATATTATTTTCCACCCATTAGGCCTGGTGAAAGGAAAGCCTGCAGGGGCCCAGCAGGGTTAGCAGATGGCTGCAGTATTTCCATAGAGCCAGGCAGAGCAGGGTCCTTCCTATGGAGCATCAACCAGTAATCATTATAAACATTAAAAATAAATTATATCTTGTTTAATGATAACTTAAATCTGCCTTATAATAATAGTCACCATGTTTAATACTTACAGCTGATTTTTGGTTGTTCAGTTGTTAACATAAAAACACAGAAAATGGAAGCAGGAGTAGGCCATTCAACATAATCATGACGGATCCTTTATCTCAATATTATACTCCCACTCTCTCAACATGTCCATTGACACCTTTAGTTTCTAGAAATCTATTTTTTTCATAAATATATTTAGAGACTTTGTCTCCACATCCTTCTGTAAGAGAGGATTTCACAGGTTCACCAACATCTGTTGAAGAAATGTTTCTTCATCCCAGTCCAAAATGGCCTACCAGTATTCTGAGACAGTGACCCCTTGTTCTGAAAATCCCTGCAGCCAGAGGAAACATTATCCCTGTATCCAACCCTGCCAAAAATTCATACGTTTCAATGAAACTCCCTCTTGTTGTTCCAAACTCCAGTGAATGTCTGATCTGTTCTATTTACAAAACCATGAGAACATACATGAGTCATGATGGATAGAAGTTTAAGGTAACTCCTTAAACAACGGAGCTGGAGATGCTGCAGCAGAAATTTGCAGGTTTAGTTCTCAAGAGGTGATTAGATGAAGTCTTCCAGGAGCAGTATGTGTGAGCTCCCTATACCCACACCTAACAAAGGTGGGCAGTATCTTAGCTGACACACAACAACCTGTTGCAGGTTAGGTGAAGAACTGAATAAGAGGGCATGCAGCTTCTCTGAGTTAAACTACAAGGTCCCCTCCAAGATATGTATCACACTGACTTGGAACTATATTGCAGTCTCCTGCCTGTGTCAAAGTGCTGGAACTCCTGGATATGGGCGGCACGGTGGCACAGTGGTTAGCACTGCTGCCTCACAGCGCCAGAGACCCGGGTTCAATTCCTGCCTCAGGTGACTGACTGTGTGGAGTTTGCACGTTCTCCCCGTGTCTGCATGGGTTTCCTCCGGGTGCTCCGGTTTCCTCCCACAGTCCAAAAGATGTGCAGGTCAGGTGAATTGGCCATGCTAAATTGCCCGTAGTGTTAGGTAAGGGGTAGATGTAGGGGTATGGGTGGGTTACGCTTCGGCGGGGCGGTGTGGACTTGTTGGGCCGAAGGGCCTGTTTCCACACTGTAAGTAATCTAATCTAATCTAATCTTTCCTGTCAGAGAAGGCAACTCACAGTTCACGTTCAGTTCAGGATGGGAAATTAATGCTGGCCTAGCCAGTGATGCCCACATCCTGAGATATAATATCTTAAAAGAACATTTCCTCAAATAGATAATGAAGAATGTCTTTTGTCCATGAGAGAGAAGGGTGCCAGCTTGGTCCCTCATGCAACAGCACACCTCGGACTCTCTCCACTCCCCCCTCCCACCCCACACCCCCCCACTTCCCCTAAACAAATCCCTTTCTTTTTCAGCTGCAGGAACTGGTGTTCCTCCACATGTCTCCACATTCCTACTACACCTAAATGTGCACCTACACTCATGGTGATTCCAATAAGGTGGAGTCACACAGCACTTGTTCAGGTGAAATCTTAAAACATTTGCAGACTAAATACCACTCAAACGTTGGTAAAGCCTTGATCAGGTATTGCAGAAAATCAAGGTGTTTTAGAGCTATCCTCTTTGCAATTCAAACATCAAGGAGGGCATTCGGACAAGCAATAGGCATTTAAATGCCTTGCAACCTCTTTAACCGATCAGGCAAATTAAATGGCAACAAGTCCCAGCACAAGCCTCTGAATGGTCATTTCTAGCATCTTCTTCAATCCATCCAACAAGATGTTCCATTTCAAGCTCAATACATTTTAAACCAGCAATACAGTGGAAAGCTTCACCTTGGTACCTTCATGCCTGACGTATCTTAGGAACATCGTCCCAGAAACACATCTCACTAAGCCTTTTGGTCACTTTTTTTCAAACCAACAACTTTATCTCTTCCTTGAAAATGTCTGAATAAATACATCTAGTATTGATCTAAATATCATTAACAATCCCCAAATCACTCTAGCATATTTTGACCAGGGAATAAAGAATTGGGCATTCTGAAAATGGTTTCATTTTAGGAACACAAGACTGAGGAACAAGAGTAGGCCATTTGTTCTTTCAAAAGACAGAAAAGCTGCAGACACAGGAATCCAAGGCAGACAACATGTCTGAGGGAGGCAGACATCCACCTTTGTTCTTTCAAGCCTGGTCTGCTTTTAATACAATTAGAACTGATCTGGTTGTGGTCTGAACCCCACTTTGCTGTCTGCACCCCCCTCCTCATGACTTTTGACTCCTTTGTCTGCCAGAAATCTACCCATGGCTAACTCAAACACTCAAGTTAAATTAGCAAGAAAAATCAGCCATGGTTCCTGACACAGGGAACATATTCTACTCGTTCAACTGTGAAGATCAGACATAACAACGCCAGCAAACAAATTTAACACAGACACAACATACTACCTAAAACAGTCCTGAATAAAATATTATGACCAAAGTTACTGCTACAAGGTACCTAATAAATCAATATCCTTTTCAACCTGGCGAATTTCAATGTTTTTGCAAACATTTCGGAATCACTGTTTAGGATTCGATTTTTTTTTCTTGTGTGCAAAATTAAATCCAGGGACTTCATGTAAGCTATATTCAAACATGTAGCTAGAATGAAAATGCAGCAACATTCTAATGACTTAAGTTGCAACTATACTTTTCTTTAAACAGAACTGTTGAAAACACACATGGCTTTGACAAGAGCTTGGAGGAATCCCCAAATGATGTAAATGGCTGGTTTTAAGCCTTTGACTAATCACCCCCCAATGATTAAACTAATCTTCTGCCAAGGCTCTAGCAGCAGATGGGGAAAACCTCAATGGAATTCAAGTCCAGGGTCTATCGACAGTTGTTTCACTGTAATAATTCCCTCATTATAAAAAAACACTATGCAAATCAAAAGGAACTGTTTAGAATGTCCTGTACTTGAAATTGGATCTAAAGTTCCACTAGTTTGATCACTTTGCAGTATTTATGGATATACGTTATAATTATATGTACATTTAGAATGAATCTTGACATGGGGGTAACGGTATGATTCATTCTCCCTAGAAGACTAACTATCATCAAATTAGAATACAGTATAATTGGAATCTGCGGTGAGATATTACATGTCCCCAGCATGTATTGAATTGAATTGAATTAGCTTTCTTGTCACATGTACTCACATGAGTGCAGTGAAAAGTTTAGAAGTTGCTACTTATGCCACCATTTTAGGCATCAAGGTTAGATTATTGAGTTCAAATTCTCAGGGAAAAAAAGCTGAAAACATAAATAAATGAAAGGTCCATCATTACAGACCTCCAAAAACACAAAATCATAGTAATAAATTAGCAAAATAAAGAAATAAAAAGTTCAGAATAACAGTCCTTCCATGATAATATAATAAAGAGAAATAAAGACATTTTTTTTAAAAATGACATTTTTTAAGAATTTAAGATAAAGTCCACTTAGTCCATTTCCTGGCTCTGGACTTGAGGACCTAACATCCTGTTGGAATCCTGGGCCGGAGCCACCATGGTGCTAAGGAAATGCCGCATGGAATCACCGACTGACTGAAGCCATGACAAGGAGAGCCAGACTGACATAGACGAAAATAGCTACTAAAGCTGCCGAGAGGAATCCCAAGCCGCCACAAAAGCACATGTATGTGTATTGGCAGAGGAGTATGTAAAGTAGGGAGAGGTGACCAGTCCATCACCTTCCCACCCACTCCTGAGTTCACCACAATAATACAGATACTGGGCAGGTCCACAAACAACAGCCTGTCCACCCACTGTAAATAAATCATTCATCCCATGGACATTGCAGTAATACAGCTGGTGGGGACAGGTAGGTGGGAATGAGCAACATTTTTTTAAGTGTACTGTAGAAGTATTGGAAAAAATTGGGGCTATACTATATTCAGAAGGTGCCCATCACACATTGAGGTAACCACTCACTGGCCCATAGATTAGTATATTCCCTTCTTTCCTCCGCACAAGGATGTTAAAATACACCTTTTCACCTTTCCATATCACCTCCCCAAAGCCTACAATCACTCAGCCTCGAGGCCTTAATTTATTTGGGCCCTGGGATCCACTTGGACCTTCTTTTAGGGACAGCTTGAAACCCTGGCAGCACTCACTAATGAGCCCTGACAGTCCCAGGACTTCAGACCAATCTGTCAGAGGGTGAGGATTCCTCCCACTAACAGCTAGAATACTCATTATGTTCACTCATTTAACCTGCCTTCTGTGAGTCATGGCTGTGGCCTAGTCTTGTTCAGAGTATGTCAGGTGACTGTCAACTTTCCTTCTGGGACAGGGGGAGTGAGCCATCCAATGAAACTATCCCTAACCCTCCACCCCACCCACACCCCAGAATGTTCTGCTCCTCATCAAGCATCTATGTTGAGTTAGAGAGATCAGCATGCTTCCATCGGCATGTCATGTTTCAAGTGGCCCCAATTAAGATGGAGTCTGAGACTGCTTTGCTCTTAAGTCACATGCTACAGTATGGGGATAAAATCATGAATATGTGTCTTATAGGCATACAGGTACATCAAAGCTCTGAACTCATTGAGACATGTCATCAGGGACATGTAATGGTGAAGTAGGGCATTGGAGGGTGGCACAAACCCCCAAACAATCCATCAGCTCAACCCTTCAAGCACCAGCTGGACTGTATGTGCAGATTTTGCTGATCATGCATTTGGTTTATCAGCCATCTCAGAACCTTTCAAACCAGAGTAGAAGCAAGTGATTCTCCAGCCTGACAGTCTGGCTAAGATGAAGACAACAGGCTACTGATCTGTTACTACCTTATTTGGACTATTCGACAGACCAAGTCACCATCTACTTAACTCTATTTCATTGTGTCTCACAAATGTAATGGGTAGCAGATCAGTCTCCTCTTCAGCCAAGACAATGGAAAGTGAAAAAGAAATGAATTGCACCACGTAGATTGTGAATTCCAAGCTGAAATGACTAAACATTGCACTTCATTGCTGTCAGCAGCTGTCATGGATCATGATGCATTGGAGCTGATATGGTTAATTTTATTACTGATAAGTCAAATATTGATCAATGAAAAACAAAGAAAGATAGCATAGTACCTTTAAGCAAAGGACTTTATTTCTCCTATGGTTCAATGAGCATGAGGCACCAGCAAGCAATCAATTCTATCCTTTGGGAAAATTAATTATTTCACACATTCCTGTTGCTTGCAAACAAATGGTGTGTCAAAGAAACAGAACTGAGATGAAAGACTAGAAGTGAGCAGTGAACAAAAGGGCAAGAGATCTCACTGTAATCAAACATATATCACAGGCCATCACAGCCTGTAATGGGGTCAGCTCGCTCAGGTGGGTAGATGGCTAGTTTGCAGTATAGAACAATGCCAACAGCATGGGTTCAATTCCCTGTGGCTAAGGTTACCATGAAGGACTCTCCTTCTAACTTGTCCTTTTTCCTGAGATGTGATGACCCTCAAGTTAAACCACCGTTAATTGTTGTTGGCAGCCTTGTGTTCTGGTAAAACTATGGCAACTTTCCCTTCGGTTAAGAAACCAAAAATAACAGTACGATGTAAAATCAAGAGGAATGCTGAACTGTGTGTCAAGTTCAGACATAAAAGAAATATTGAAGAACTAGTTATGAAAATAATTCATCTGGTTGAGTAGAAATATGACTTGTACCGAAACAAGTGCAAAGCCAGGAAAAGGACAGTTATGTGCATCCTAGACATCAAGTAGACAACTTCCTGTAGCTCACTGCTCAGATAATATTGTCTAGCCCTCATGCCTTGCCAACCAGAAACAATGGTAGGTGACTGGCTTAGTCCACACATGAGTACAGGTATATCTTTATTTCATTGGAAGATCGTGTAAGGAGACAAAATGCAGGGGAGAAACCATAAGCAAAGGAAAACTGTCCTCCCCACAACACACCCTGACATACAAGAGGGAGACCACGTTACCATGGAATCACACAACAAGCATTTCATGACCAGGTAATTTGTCAAAATGTGTTCCAAGGATCATGGAAAAAAACTTGAGCCAGCTGAAAATGAGATGCCAGTGAGTATAATCCCAACAGAATAGAAAGACTGATCTCACCAAATGTCACATACATTTTAGGGATTATTGATTCATAAAATGATTAGGAATTTGAAAATAATCCAAGAGATAATACTTTGATGCATAGCATTGTAACTGGCAGTTTCTCTACCAGTGAGATTTTCTGCCTTAGAAATTTAATTTCCATTTCAATCTCTGGATGGAGGTCTCAATCTCCTAATGTGCATTCCTAGCATAAGGCTAAAGAGCAAATCTCTGCAATCATCCCCAAATCAATGGTATAAATACATGGTCTTCATCAAACCTGGAAAAAGACTGTGTGTAGGAACACATATTGGGATGTTAGGCATGCCTTGCCTATGCTATGCCATTCATTTATTTTACTCTGATGCATTTGGAATTTAGTTGTTTGGCCAAGGAAGATAAAATTTTGTTTGCTCATTAACCAAAAGAACAAGGAGAAAACATTTGCTTTGCTTTTGTACAAAGAACATGAGTGAACTATACTGAATATAACTGAAAAATATGAGCAGTGTGTTGATACTGAGAGTTGAAAGGACTTCTCATTTCATTGAATGCAAAACATTCAGTGTAATTCCAAGTCAGGATATTTTCTGAGTTAACCTGAAGTCTGAATAAGTGGAAATTTTCCTCACATTATTCCAGTTAAGAATTTCAAACTGGAAATAGCATGAAATCAAGCTCAGCAGAGTACTGCTAGATATAGTACTTGGCTAACTTGGTAAGTGAAGGAATTTTAAGGGTCAACCTCTAAAATGTAGTCAAGTTTTGCAGCAGCATTAAGTCAAGCTCAACAGAGTTTACTAAACAGATATGTACCTCACTCAGGAAACTGAGTGAAGGAATTTAGTGCAGTGAGAAAAGTGGTACTTTTTTGGTCTTTTACAGAACAAGAAATGGTCTGTGAATGGGAGAAAGAGACAGCAGAACTTGACAGCTGATATCCAGAGAGATTAGTTAGATAAATAAAGAAAAGATTCTCTGTTAAGTTTTAAAGTTTGATTTCTCTAGATAAGGGCCATAGTTAAACAAGGCGTAGAGAAGTACTGTACTAAATCTCCAACTTAACTAATGGATGACTTTACATAACAATATGATCAGTGAATACAGATTTTAATTTATTAAACTACTAAAATATGGTTGTGCAGATTGTATGCCTAGACTGCAGGATGTAAGGGCATGTCTGTGTCAAGCAGATACATCCGTGTACAGGAATTGGTTAGGCCACAGTTGGAATATTGTGTGCAATTCTGGTCTCCTTCCTATCGGAAAGATGTTGTGAAACTTGAAAGGGTTCAGAAAAGATTTACAAGGATGTTGCCAGGGTTGGAGGATCTGAGCTATAGGGAGAGGCTGAACAGGCTGGGGCTGTTTTCCCTGGAGCGTCAGAGGCTGAGGGGTGACCTTATAGATGTTTACAAAATTATGTTGGGCATGGATAGGATAAATAGGCAAAGTCTTTTCCCTGGGGTCTGGGAGTCCAGAACTAGAGGGCATAGGTTTAGGGTGAAAGGGGAAAGATATAAAAGAGACCTAAGGGGCAATGTTTTCACGCACAGGGTGGTACGTGTATGGAATGAGCTGCTAGAGGATGTGGTGGAGGCTGGTACAATTGCAACATTTAAGGGGCATCTGGATGGGTATACGAATAGGAAGGGTTTTGGAGGAATATGGACCGGGTGCTGGCAGGTGATACGAGATTGGGTTGGGATATCTGGTTGGCATGGACGGGTTGGACCAAAGTGTCTGTTTCCATGCTGTACATCTCTATGACTCTATATGAGATGTTACTGCCTCAAATCTCGACTGTTTAGTCATTAGGTTGGGTGTGAGTATGACAGACATGCCTATTTTTGACCCTCCTTTCTGTGCTAGACACATCTCTTTAAAACTTTGTGCTTGAGTTTGTGTGCATGTTCGAGACATATAGGCAGGGGAAGGTGTCATTAGACAATTTTAGCCAGAATGTAGTTATACCATTCAAGAAAACTCAAGTTCAGACAAGGATGGTTAAAATTATAGGAAGCTGAGTTTCAGCAATTTAAGAGAAGTTGAGAGGGAAGTCCCACAGACACTGATCCTGTCCACAAGGTACAATGTACAGGCTACTTGGTAAATCAGGGAGGAAGACTTCAGGAAGAACAACCACAATGCAGACTATGGTTCAGTAGCTTGTCTGGGTACAGTGGCAGGGGAATTGGTGAGGAGGATACAATAGAATGGAAATGTGGTTTTAATGGTAAATTTACTGTATTGATTATGGAAACAATCCTCTATAACCAAGCGTGAGAATGTTGAAGGGACTGTAGCCTGATGCCAAGGTAAAGGATATCTTATGACAGCTGAAGAAAAACTCAGAAAAGGAGGGGGATAATCCAGTACATGTGGTCCATGTTCTAATAAGCAACATAAGGATGCACAGAAAAGAGGTCCGGCTAAACGAATAACAGGAATAAAGGTTTTAAATTCAAAAGCATGACATTGAAGGCAATAGTCGCTTTCTGGAAATTACACATTTTGTAATGGTCACCAGTATATAATTCAACTTGAAAATGCAATGAAGTCAGACATGGTAATTCCCAACTGAACAATATCACAGGGAGCAGTTTGAGAGAGAGAGAAGGAAAATAGATTCATAACAATAGAACTGGAAGGCTTGCTTTCTGTCTCCTTGTTTCTCGCAGCCTCTGAAAAAACCAGCACACTGTGGTAAAATTGGCTTTAAAAATCCATTCACTGAGAATTCAACATTATCTACAAATTTTGTCATTGCTGTGGATAGAATAAAGCAACTAAATAACCATGGCCAAAAGGTTAAAATAAAACTCAAGGAAAGTCAGGACTTTGTTTTTAAACTGCCTATTTTTGATCCTCCTTTCAGTGATAGACATTTATCTTTCAAAAACTTTGTACTTGTGTTTGTAGGCATGTTTTGCATCTTATTTTATTATTTTTATCAGGGTTAGTAAGTAATAAAATTCTTCTTTCTTCCACTCAAATAATTCTTATAACTGACTCCTTCATATTCAATAGTGCCACATTTCAATTGTGATGTGATACAGCTGCAAGCTAAAATAATTTAAATTGTTTGTTAGTGCCAACTGAAGTGGATTAAAAAGAGGACAGCCAATTCACCTCTGCACAGCTGCAGAGCATAATAAATTCAGCAGTGGTTGGTACTAATGTTATATTTGGTAGAGTAAAGACACTGACATATATTGACCACTTGACATTGTCATTAATCAGTTCTCTATCTTGATCTTTGGATATATATTTCTGGCACTGACCTCTGTGGTGCTTATCCATTCCCATGGCCTTCTTTATCATACGTTATCCCCTCACCCCACCATAACCACTCCTTTCCACATGTTTCATCAAGACATTCAGTAGAATATCCAAAATCTGGGGAGCCCTTCTCTATTATCATCTTCCATTTATTTCCTTGTCTCTGATTAGATTCAGTAGCACAGCAATTCCCAGCACCTGCACTGCCCTCTACTTGCTGATTGGAGCAGAGCTCTCAAGGGGCCTTATGATCCCATGTCTGTAAAGTGACTAGGTGAACAATTAGTTCATGCATGTTACTGTGTTGATGCTCGGAAGGCTCCACTGACACTCTGCTGACTAACCCTGATTTCCCACTTCAAGAAAGTCACAAACAAACTGTAATGTTTTCTATTCATGTCACACATAGCATGGTTGAAGAGGACTTTGATAGGCAAGGGCTAGAATCCATTGAAATGGTATAGTGCTACAGACACACAACAGAGAAGAAGTCAATTTGTTCATTATGCCAATGCTGGCTGTTTGGTGGAGTTATCCACTCAATCCATTTTTCCCATAGCATTGTGATTTTCTTCTCTTCAAGTATTTAATTCCTTTGTGAATTGTCTTATCAAATCTGCTTCCACAAATGTTTCAGACTGTGACATTGTCCCCTGCACATCAAAATCCAGATCATGAGTATATTGTCAGCAGAAGCAAGGGTCCCAATATCAGAACCTTGGCACCTCCACGATAAACGTTGCTCCCCTCCAAAAATATCCATTGACCATTAGTTTCAGTTTCTTATCACTCAGCCAATTTTGTATCCATGTTCCTACGAACCACTTCTATTTCATGACTTAATTTTCCTCACAAGCCTGTTGTGTGGCATTGTATCAAATGCCTTCTGAATGTTCATGTAACCCATATCTACAGCTCTGCATACAATGTTTCTGTTACTTCTTCAAAACTTGCAACAAGTTGGCTAAATATGATGTTCCCTTTAGAAATCCATGCTGCCTCGTCCTAATCAATCCAGTTTTCTCTATGGAACTATTAATTCTATCATGAATAATTGTTTCAAAAGCTTACCCACAACTGAAATTATTTGACTAGTCTATAGCTGCTGTGCTTTTCTTTCCATTATTTCTTGAACAAGGCCATAATGCTTGGAATTTTCCGGTCTTCTGACACCTCCTACAAGTTGAGGGAAGACTGCGAGAGTGTGGCCAGTGGCCCCCAATTGCCACTTTCAAAATCCTTTTCTGTATCTCATCCAGTCCTGGTGCCTTATCAACTTTAAGTAACAACAACCTATCCAAACATTTTGCCCAATCAATTTTGAGCAGTTCGCGTGACTGATCTTCCTCCGCTGTTATCTAGGTAGCATCTCTGTCTTTGCTGAAGAAAAACATTAAAAATTTTCCCTCGCCTCCTTTTTCGCCCTTAATTGGCCCCACTTTTCCTTTTACCCTATATAGTCATGAGCATCGCTGAGTAGGACAACTTTTATTGCCTGTCTCTTTTGTGCTTGATCCTGAGATTACTATATTATGACAGGATTGCCAAGGGATGCCCGCACAATTTGCCTGTTTCTCTTGGACTATCTGGTGGTCACTCAGTCCGGCCCTTCCACTGGACCCATCTCTTACTTCATCATAACGCTTCATGATTTGGAACATCTCCATTAAATACTCCATCAGCATCCCTTTAGGGGTTTTCTCCATATAATATCTTCTTTATGTTATTCTCCTTTGCACCCTCTTTTGGGCAGGGGTATTGTTCCTCAGGTATGGCTCCTAGAATTGTAGCACTTAATCCATTTGTGACCTAATCAAAGGTTGTTACAGGTTTGACATAAGTTGCTTATACTCAGGGCTCCTATTTATAAAACCAAGAATCCCTTATTAACAGCCTTATCTATTTTTCTGCCTCAAACTTGTGTATGAAACCCAACAGATGCTTCATTTTCTGCACTCCCTTATCATGGAACCATTTAGTTTATATTGCATCTCCTCATGCTCCCAACCAAATGAAGCATTTCATAATTCTCGTTCAGTACTGCAGATGGAAAGAGGTAGGGCAGAAATGTCCCATGTAACAGGAACTGTGTGTTTGTGTACATATATGTGCAGTCATGAATGTAATATAGTTATAAAGAGCACAAAGCTGAAAACAGGGAGATTAGGGATTATGAATTAGACAAATCCAATGTTGCTGCTTCAGTTCTGCAAGAGCCACCCGAACCATGTAACAGGGTATGCGAAAGGAGCTGATTTAAAAGGAGATACCTGTTAATCTGAACAAAAAGATTGCTGTGATTTTAGCTAAAGATGCTTTGCATGAGTGGACATTTTGGTTATAACCATATCTGGGAAACGCAGATAAAATACAGTAGCCACTGAAAACAATCTAAAGACAGATCCAATAAGTGAGAAAAGTGAGGGATCCAATTGGAAAAACTAGATACAGCACATAGTGCCATATGTGGATGCTTGTAGTTTCTCAAAATATCTTCATTGAATCAACTAGTCAAAGAGAAATTCACCTCAGTGAGCTAAATATCACTGATCTGTCAAGGATTCCTTAGCTTTATGGTGATTTGGAGTTTGTCCAAGAATTGCTTTGGTCAGGGGTGGGTGGAAAATACTTTTCCTTTAAGACTTTTTGACTCAAAGGGGAATGTAACAGGTTTGTTCAAGCACTGGCCTCTGAGGGACACATTGCATAGTTCCTCCAGTCCGATAAACACGTTAACCACTAATATTCAGCTGTCACCACTATTCTCTGTTGGCTGTCCATTCGGCTATTTTATATCCATGCTGCAACTGTCTTAGTTCCAGGGACTTCAATTAGTTGGCAAGTCTATTATTCGGTACAACAGAAAATGTCTTTTGAAAATTCACTGAATGCCTAAAAGTGACACAGATGTTTTCTCGTATGGTTTGTTATTCAGTCTCGCAGGCATCACATCTTGAAGTTAAATGGGAGTATAGTTTTTTTGTTGCCTTAACAGTGAGAGTAAGCAACAGGTAAGTGGATCTGACAAACATTACAGATGGAGCTACAGAAAGTTCCGCTCAATCTGCAGTAGGCATTGTACACAGCTGGATAATTGCACATATGGTGCTTCTAAAGCTTGACTGTAATTTTCTAGAATAAAGCCATATAATACATCCAATGAAGGCAAGTGTGCCAAATGCCTTTTTAGCTACCCTGTCTATAATTGACACAAAACTACAAAGAAGCATGTACCTGCACTGCTAGGTCCTTCTGTTCTACAACACTGCCCTATCATTAATTGTATAAGCCTTACCCTTATTTGTTGTACCAAAGTGAAATGCCTCATACTTATTCAGATTGAACTCTACCTGCTATTCTTCATCCATTTGATCAAGATCCCTGTTTAATCTTAGAAAACCTTCTTCACTGCCTACTCTGGCACCAATTTTGGTGTCGTCTGCAAACTTGCTAAACATACCTTCTGTATTCTCATCCAAATCATTTGTGCAAATGACAAACGAAAAGTGGTTAAGAGAATTCACAAACTAGTGGTTCTAGTACTAAGCACAAATCAGTTGTTACAGAAATATTAATAGCACTCCTTACACAGCCTGATACAAATCCTGTTAGCACAAATCAAAACTACTAACAGAAAGACCTTTTTTGACAAATGATCATACCTTTGAAATGTAAATCACCTGAAACATGCATTCAAGGTCACTCAGAGATCTGTTTTTCAGTAAATTGCAGAGTCTTATACTGCATTTAGTTGATGTTGCCATGGTCTACTGTACATCTTATGTGAAAACATGTTTATATGAAGTGGCAGCTTTTCGGAACTGACAGAAACGATCAATATCAACAAGTTTCCCATGGGGGGTGCCTGAGAATGAATACCAGACTATAGTTACTAGAGTTCTTGAGAGATTCAAGTTTTTTTCAGTGGATTTCATTGGTCAAATAATGCTGTTTGTAAATCGAAAGAGTTCACTTGACTTTTTTAACCATGCTGCAACTAATTATGGATGATTTGGATACATTTCAGAACCAAGAAGTACAAGTAGAAATATTGTTGATCTAACTGGACTGAATTCATGCTGAGATTATTTTAATTGTTGCTCCAGGTTCTCCTCCCCCTTAAATTACAGGCTAGATTCAAACTCGTGGCTCGGTTTAATATAATGGAGCAACTTTTGTCATTCAGCAGTCTCCGTGCAGAGCATGCTTACACGTAGTGTGACAGACAGACTGACTCAAGGCATGCTCTCTGACAGACTCATGGCACCCTCATCCATCATTCCACACTTGCCCCACCCCCCCCATCTCTCCTCACCCTTACACCTTCTCCCCCAACACCACCTATTTGTCCACACTACAAACACATGTTCCAGGGACAAGAAGTCTTGGCAGGTGGGATTCCTGAACCAGAGCCTTTAGCCCAGAGGTTAGGACACAACCAGCACACCACAAGGCCTCTCTCAATACATCCCACAAAGGTTTAAAGTAATTGTCACTCTATATTCTTATCAATAATAACAGATGATCAAACCATCAAACTATGTCAAACACTAATTTTTCTAAGCCATCAGTTGTGAGGAAGGGTCACTCAACCAACAATGTTAACTCTGATTTCTCTTCACAGATGCTGCCAGCCCTGCTGAGCTTTTTCCAGTGATTTCTGATTTTGTACCTTCTTTGTGTGATTTAGTCTCAGTCTTGTTTATCAGTTGAGTTTGCTTTCAGTCGTAAACTGATCGTCACTCTGCCATTCACTCCTCTTCTTGACACGTTTCCTTTTCTTGCCCCAGACCCCATTCCCTTTGGCCCTCCACAACCAATATTTTCATCATGTCAGAGTTTCTTTTTTTCCACCCAATCACAGCTGTGCCTGAGGCAGGTCATGAGGGGATAGACAAAAAGGGAATGGATACTTCAGCACATCCTCACCAATCTGCCCAGGACAGATGCATGTGTCCATGACTTTATCTGTAAGAGAGACCACTGCACTGTGTTGGAGAGACAAAGTCCCATTTACACATTGAGGACCCATCCCATTATGCTTGTGGTACAAGCACCATGCTAGATGGGATAGGTTTCAAAACAGAATGAGCAACCAATGCCTGGGAATTCATGAGGCACTGCGGACCATCAGAAGTAGTTGTTTGGTATACCACTGCAATCTGTAACTTCATGGGCAAGCAGTCCACACAATGACCATCAATCCATGGGGAATCAACCCAGGTTCAATGGAAAGTGCTGGAGGACATGTCAGGAGCAGCACCAGACATGCCTAAAAATGAGGTGTTAACCAAGTGAAGCAACAGCACAGGACTACTTGCATTCTAAACAGCATACGCAGGAGGTGATAGAGACCCTATAACTAACAATCAGATTTAAGCTCTGTAGTCCTACCACATCTCTTCATGAGGCAATAGAATATTAAACAACTCACAGAGGAAATGGCTCCAAACATATCCCTGTCTTCAGTGATGGAAGAGCTCAGCACTTCAGTACAAAAGATAAGGTTGAAGTACTTGTATCTATCTTCAGCCAGAAGAACCAAGTAGATGATCCGTCTCAACCTCTTCCGGTGGTCCCCAGCATTCAAGAGACCTTTTAGATTACTTAGTGTGGAAACAGGCCCTTCGGCCCAACAAGTCCACACCGACCCACCGAAGCGCAACCCACCCAGACCCATTCCCCTACATTTACCCCTGCACCTAACACTACGGGCAATTTAGCATGGCCAATTCACCTCACCTGCACATTTTTGGACAGTGGGAGGAAACCAGAGCACCCGGAGGAAACCCACACAGACACGGGGAGAATGTGCAAACTCCACACAGTCAGTCGCCTGAGGCGGGAATTGAACCCGGGTCTCTGGCACTGTGAGGCAGCAGTGCTAACCACTGTGCCGCCATGCCGCCCACTATCTTCAGATAATTTAATTCAATTCCTGTGATATCAAGAAACACTGGAGTCACTGGATATTCACTGATGATTGCACAATGTTTAGCATCATTCGCAACTCCTCAGATGCTAAAGCAGACTGTGAGCACATACAGCAAGTCCTGGATAACAAAAGAATTGGGCTGGTAACTGATAACTAACATTTTTAGTGCACAGTGCCAGGCAATGATCATTGCCAACAAGGCAGAATCTAACCATACTCCTTTGAAATAAATGCTGTTACTATCACTGAATCCTACTCACTTGTCTAGATGATTGCAGCTTCATCAGCAGTCTAGGTTAGCTTGACACCATCCAGGTTAGCTTGACTGCTCATCAGTCAGCTTGATTAGCACCACGTTCAGTAGTAGCCATGTGCAACATCTGCAAGATGTACTGTGGCAACACAACCATGTTCCTTAGACCTCACATTCTGAATCCATGACTTCTGCCTCCTGGCAGATGCATGGAAACATCACCATTTACAAGATCACCTTCAATCTTCAGGTCACCACCATCTTCACCTGTGTAATTAGGGATGATTAACAAATGTTGGCCTAACCTCCCGGAAACAAATAAGGATAATCTTTGCTCAATCCTAGCATCCCGGTTCACTTCAACAATCTCAGCACTCATACCCAGATAGTTGTCTGAAACTCTTCTCCCTTTTATACAGAGAATAACACTCAATCATATGGAGATCACTGCTACCAAGACATGCCTTTATTCTGAGAACATTCATTTTCTCTGTCATATTACATGGCAGCAAGCTTGTCTAACCTGCTCTCTGGTTGGTTCCGGAAGGTGCTGCTCAAAGAAATTTTCTCAAGAGCATTCTATGAACTTTTTGCCAAGGTTATCATGGACTTTTCCTGATCTAAATGTGGATTAACCTCACCTATGATTATTGCTGTCCTTGATCGAATGCATCCAGTTGGATCAATGTTGTCTCTCTATCCTAATTCTCTCACTGCCTGCAAGACAATACACTCCAAATTTCAGATACTGAGCACAACTTGTAGGCAGTGTTCAAATACTTCAGTAAAACTGGTCTGACCATGAAATTCTTGATGTAGAGCAGAGCAATGGAAATCTTTGGCTCCTTGCGACTCCAGAGCCTCGTAATATGGTTCACGCTTAACCACCACATGAAATAGCTTAGCAAGCCATTCAATTCAAAGATGATTAGGAATGGACAAAAAACGCTGGCCTTGAGACATGTCCACAGCTGATGAAAGAATAAAGAAAGAAAGATCAGAATTAACATCCAGCAGTATCTGAGAGTTTAATAACTAGACACTTGAGTAGGACACTGTCTCCTGTAATGTTTCAACACATTTGAATAAAGTTCATTGAGATTTTCAACTCATTCAACTAACTGAATTTGCTGCATTTTCTATAATATCACATTTTTTAAAAAGTGGTCAAAACATACCTACTGTAATCAAACTGACCATAGAGCTGCAGCATGAATCATTCAAGAGTGAGGGGAAAAAAAGAGAAATGCAGTTGTAATCCAGAATAGTATAGGCAGTGGAACAGCCATTGTTCTCTGATGAAGGGCTTTTGCCCGAAACGTTGATTTCGCTGCTCGTTGGATGCTGCCTGAACTGCTGTGCTCTTCCAGCACCACTAATCCAGTAATTGTTCTCTGTGGCCATGATTGAGATTCCAAAGGCTGTGTTGTCTGCCTGATTTCCTTCAGTTCAGGTTCTCTCATCTGGGCTGCAAAGGAACTTGGAGTAGGAGGGGAAAGATCCAGTTGTCATGTTCCACATAGGTACCAACGATATAGGTAGGAGGAGGAAAAAGGTGCTGCTGAGGGATTACAAGCAGCCAGTGACTAAGGTAGAAAGCAGAACAAAAAGGTAATAATCACCAGATTACTATCTGAACCACGAGCTAATTGGCACAGGGTCAACAAGATCAATGAGGTAAATGCATGCCTCAAAGATTGGTGTGGGAGAAACTATTTTGAATTCAGAGTCAGAGTCATTATCACCAGTTCTAGGGAAGGAGGCAACTATTCCAATTGGATGAGTTCCACCTGAGTCCTGAAAAATTGCATAAGAAGGGCTATGAATAGAGCTTTAAACTAAATAAGAAGGGATGTGATCAATTGCATGGAAAATTACAGAAAAAGTTAAGTGGAGGAGGGCTCAATAGTAATAGTGTTTAATAAAGTTTCCAGAACAAGTAATAGAACAGAAAATACAGATAGGCTCCAGAATCTAACACAGCAGATAAGGCGACAACTTTGAGAACGATGGCTGTCAACACAGGACTGAGGGTTTATAAAATAAGGTAAATGAGCTTTTAGCACAGATTGAAATGAGCAAATATGATGTTGTAGATATCCCAGAGACATGGCTGCAAGGATAACAGGGCTGGGAACTAATTCTCTAAGTATACACGTCCTATTGAAGGGACAGGCAGATGTTCTGAGGGGACAGTGTTGCCTTGTTAATAAGAAATAAAATTAAATCAAAATCAAGTGATATAGAGTCTGAGGTTGTAGGATCTGTGTGGGTAGAATGGAGGAACTGCAAAGGAAAAAATACTATGATCGGGGTTATTTTCAAATCTCCTAGCAGTAGTTTTTTTTTGAGTAGGAGCAGCGGCCGAGGAAAAGCGAACCCGGGAGACTACAGCTAAGGTAAGACAGTTTGTTTCAAAATTACTTACCTGTAGCGGGCAGCGGAAGTGAGGTTGGAGCGCATAGCTGGGCGGGAAGGTAAGTGATTAGTATTTGAGTGGGTGTGTTCTAGACCCCAGGTCCTACTTCCGTAGGGCCTCCCTCCCACCCTCCTCCTCTAACCTAACTTTAAAGTCCACAGGTTATTGACTCAGTGTTCTTGTTTTTGGAGACAGTGTACAGTCATGGCAGCGCAGGCGGTGGAATGTTCCTCCTGCAGGATGTTTGAGGTAGGGGTGACCACCGATACTCCTGCCGACTTCGTGTGCAGGAAATGCAGTCAGATCCTGATCCTCACCGAACGAGTTAGGGAACTGGAACTGGAGCTGGATGAGCTGAGGATTATTCGAGAGGCTGAGAGGGTGATCGATAGAAGCTATAGGGACATAGTTACGCCAGAGAACAGAGGTAGCTGGGTAACAGTTAGAGGTGGGAAGGGGAAGAAACAGGCAGTGCAGGGTTCCCCTGTGGTCGTTCCCCTAAAAAATAAGTATGCAGCTTTGGAAACTGTTGGGGGGGACAGCCTTGCAGGTGTAAGCTGCAGTGAAGAGGTCTGTGGCTCTGAGATTCAGAAGGGAAAGGGGGAGAAGAGGAGAGCGCTAGTTATAGGGGACTCTCTAGTTAGAGGGACGGACAGGCGGTTCTGTGGACATGGGCGAGACTCTCGGATGGTTTGTTGCCTCCCAGGTGCTAGGGTCCGAGACGTCTCGGACCGTGTCTTCAGAATCCTTAAGGGGGAGGGTGTGCAGCCAGAAGTCGTGGTACACATTGGCACCAACGACATAGGTAGGAAGAGTGGTGGGGAGGTCATTCAAGAGCTCAAGGAGTTAGGCTGGAAGCTAAAAGCTAGGATAGACAGAGTCGTCATCTCTGGGTTGTTGCCGGTGCCACGTGACAGAGAGGCAAAGGATAGGGAGAGAGTGCAGTTGAACACGTGGCTGCAAGGATGGTGTAGGAGGGAGGGCTTCAGATATTTGGACAATTGGACTGCATTCTGGGGAAGGTGGGACCTGTATAAACAGGACGGGTTGCACCTGAACCAGAAGGGCACCAATATCCTGGGGGGTAGGTTTGCTAGCACTCTTCGGGGGGGTTTAAACTAATTTGGCAGGGGGATGGGATCCGGACTTGTAGTCCAGCAAGTAAGCTAGCTGTGTGTCAGGATGTCCAAGACTGTAGGGAGGCTGTGGAGAAGGTAGCACTGACAGGGACTACTTGCGGACACAGAGATGGGCTCAAGTGCGTATACTTCAATGCAAGGAGTATCAGAAATAAGGTGGGTGAACTTAAGGCGTGGATCGGTACCTGGGACTACGATGTTGTGGCCATCACGAAAACATGGATAGATGAGGGACAGGAATGGCTGTTGGAGGTTCCTGGTTACAGATGTTTCAGTAAGATTAGGGAGGGTGGTAAAAAAGGAAGGGGGGTGGCATTGCTAATTAGAAATGGTATAACGGCTGCAGAAAGGAAGTTTGAGGGGGATCTGCCTCTGGAGGTAGTATGGGCTGAAGTCAGAAATAGGAAAGGTGCAGTCACCTTGTTGGGTGTTTATTATAGGCCCCCCAATAGCAGCAGAGATGTGGAGAAACAGATTGGGAAACAGATTTTGGAAAGGTGCAGAAGCCACAGGGTCGTAGTCATGGGCGACTTCAACTTCCCAAATATTGATTGGAAGCTCTTTAGATCAAGTAGATTGGATGGGGCGGTGTTTGTGCAGTGTGTCCAGGAAGCTTTTCTAACACAGTATGTAGATTGTCCAACCAGAGGGGAGGCCATATTGGATTTGGTACTCGGTAACGAACCGGGACAAGTGGTGGGCTTGTTAGTGGGTGAACATTTTGGTGATGGCGACCACAATTCTGTGACTTTCACCTTGGTTATGGAGAGAGATAGGTGCGCACAACAAGGAAGTTTTTACAATTGGGGGAAGGGAAATTACGATGCTGTAAGACAGGATTTGAGGAGCATACGTTGGGAGCATAGGCTGTCAGGGAAGGATGTGGTGGAAATGTGGGACTTTTTCAAGGAGCAGATACGACGTGTCCTTGATATGTATGTACCGATCAGGCAGGAAAGAAATGGTCGTGTGAGGGAGCCTTGGTTGACGAGGGAGGTTGAATGTCTAGTAAAGAGGAAGAAGGAGGCTTACATAAGGTTGAGGAAACAAGGTTCAGACAGAGCAGTGGAGGGATACAGGATAGCCAGAAGGGACCTGAAGAAAGGGATTAGGAGAGCTAAGAGAGGGCATGAAAAATCCCTGGCGGATAGGATCAAGGATAACCCCAAGGCATTCTATGCGTATGTGAGAAACCTGAGAATGACGAGAACGAGGGTAGGTCCGATCAAGGACAGTGGTGGGAGACTGTGTATTGAGTCGGAAGAGATAGGAGAGGTCTTGAACAAGTACTTCTCTTCAGTATTTACGAACGAGAGGGACCGTATTGTTGAAGAGGAGAGTGTGAAACGGACTGATAAGCTAGAAGAGATACCTGTTAGGAAGGAAGATGTGTTGGACATTTTGAACAACTTGAGGATAGACAAGTCCCCCGGGCCTGACGGGATATATCCTAGGATTATGTGGGAAGCAAGAGAGGAAATTGCAGTACCGTTGGCAATGATCTTCTCGTCTTCATTGGCAACTGGGGTGGTACCAGGGGACTGGAGAGTAGCGAATGTTGTGCCCCTGTTCAAAAAAGGGAATAGGGATAACCCCGGGAATTACAGGCCAGTTAGTCTTACTTCTGTGGTAGGCAAAGTAATGGAAAGGGTACTGAGGGATAGGATTTACGAGTATCTGGAAAGACACTGCTTGATTAGGGACAGCCAGCACAGATTTGTGAAGGGTAGGTCTTGCCTTACAAGTCTTATTGAATTCTTCGAGGAGGTGACCAAGCATGTGGATGAGGGTAGAGCAGTGGATGTAGTGTACATGGATTTTAGTCAGGCATTTGATAAGGTTCCCCATGGTAGGCTTATGTGGAAAGTCAGGAGGCATGGGATGGAGGGAAATTTGGCCAATTGGAGAGAAAACTGGCTAACCGGTCGAAGTCAGAGAGTGGTGGTAGATGGTAAATATTCAGCATGGAGTCCAGTTACAAGTGGAGTTCCGCAGGGATCAGTTCTGGGTCCTCTGCTGTTTGTAATTTTTATTAATGACTTAGAGGAGGGAGTCGAAGGGTGGGTCAGTAAATTTGCAGATGATACAAAGATAGGTGGAGTTGTGGACAGTGAGGAGGGCTGTTGTCGGCTGCAGAGGGACTTAGATATGATGCAGAGCTGGGCTGAGGAGTGGCAGATGGAGTTCAACCCTGCCAAGTGCGAGGTTGTCCATTTTGGAAGAACAAATAAGAATGCGGAATACAGGGTTAATGGTAGGGTTCTTGGTCAGGTGGAGGAACAGAGGGATCTTGGGGTCTATGTACATAGATCTTTGAAGGTTGCCACTCAGGTGGATAGAGTTTGTAAGAAGGCCTATGGAGTATTATCGTTCATTAGCAGAGGGATTGAATTCAAGAGTCGTGAGGTGATGTTGCAGCTGTACAGGACTTTGGTTAGGCCACATTTGGAGTACTGTGTGCAGTTCTGGTCGCCTCACTTTAGGAAAGATGTGGAAGCTTTGGAGAGGGTGCAGAGAAGATTTACCAGGATGTTGCCTGGAATGGAGAGTAGGTCGTACGAGGATAGGTTGAGAGTTTTCGGCCTTTTCTCGTTGGAACGGCGAAGGATGAGGGGTAACTTGATAGAGGTTTATAAGATGATCAGAGGAATAGATAGAGTAGACAGTCAGAAACTTTTTCCCCGGGTACAACAGAGTGTTACAAGGGGACATAAATTTAAGGTGAAGGGTGGAAGGTATAGGGGAGATGTCAGGGGTGGGTTCTTTACCCAGAGAGTGGTGGGGGCATGGAATGCGCTGCCCGAGGGAGTGGTAGAGTCAGATTCATTGGCGACCTTTAAGCGGCATTTGGATAGGTACATGGATGGGTGCTTAATCTAGGATAGAAGTTCGGCACAACATCGTGGGCCGAAGGGCCTGTTCTGTGCTGTATTGTTCTATGTTCTATGTTCTATGTTCTAGTCAGGATATAGGGAAGAAAATAAATCAGGAGATAGTGCCTTTGTTGCATGCCTTTTCTATTTCAATAATCAATATGTAGGGAGACTGGGAAAATGAAGTAGGGAGTGGATCCCAAGAAAACAAAATTTGTGGAATGTCCACATTCCATGGTTTTTTAGAGTAGCTTGTGGTGGAGTCCACTTGGGATTTGGTGATGCGTAATGAGGCAGACTTTATTAGGGAGTTTAAGGTGAAAGAACCTTGAGGGGGAAGTGACCATAATATGATAGAATTCACCCTGCAGTTTGAGAGGCAGAAGCTGTAACAGTATTACAATTAAGTGAAGATGACTACAAAGACATCAGGGTTGAGTGAAAGGGGAGCTTTCCAGAGAAAATTGTGGAGCGGCAATGGCAGGACTGTCTAAGGCTGGTTCAGGAGGCACAGCAGAAACTCAAGATTTAGATTCAGATTTAGATTTTATTGTCCCATGTACCCAAGTACAGAAGTACAGGACAGTGAAAAGTATCTAATGGCACCATCTTAAGTACAAAGGTACCTAAGATACAAACAGCTCAGGTGCAAAGTAGCATGAGAAACAAAATTAAAAAGTTAAGCATTACAAACCTTCATAGAATAAGTAGAAAAATAAAGAAGTTAAAAGTTCAGCAGTCTTTGATGAGTGCTTGCTGTGGCCCCAATCCCCTCTGCTTAGCTCACTGTGCAAGAGACCTCAGCTGCCTGTTCTCAACACCACCACAGATATCGTGGGTCTTCCCCCACACTCGCTCTTCCTTCACTGGACTGCAATGCCATTGCCACTCCTGTTACCTCCAGTACATGCCCAGGCAGGACCCACTTGCAGTCTCCAATTGCCGGGAACATGCCCTCCTGACTTGGAAATATATCACTACTTCTTCAGTGTTGCTGGGAATCCTGTAACAGCAACAATGAAGCTCACGACCACCTTCTCAAGTGATGAGGTAATAAATGATGGTCCACACCCTCTGAATGATGTCAAAACATTCTCCCAGTGTCCTAGTCAGCACAAATCAATCCAAAGGTTTAAACAACCACAGCAGTTTCAACCATCTTTGTGCAGCAAGATTTTCAGTGGGTCCTAAAATGTAATGGCCTTGAATATTTTAAAATTGACTGCATGAATGTATAAAGAATTGTAAAAGAGAACTCTCAAATGTTCCTGACAATAATTTACTCCAATGAAGAAGAAATATTTTAAGGGGAGGATGAGGCTACTACAGCTGACAAGGGAAGTCAGGAAGAGCATTACAGCAAAAGAAAACTATATAATGTAGTGAAGGTTAGTGGAAGCCAGAGGATTGGGAAGCCTTTAAAAACCAGCAGGGAAAATTTTAAAAAAGCAATAAAGGGAAGAGAAGATGAAAGAGGAGGATAAGCTAGCCAGAAATATAAAGGAAGATTGCAAGAGTTTTTTTAGATATGTAAAAGGTAAATGAAAGGCAAGAGGGGACATTGGACCATTGGAAAATTAGGCTGGAGATGTAGTAATGGAGAACAAAGAAATGGCAGAGGAAGGGAATTGCCACTTTTCATCAATTTTCACAGTGAAAGACTCCAGCAGTGTACCAGAACTTCAAGAGAGAGTCAGGAGCAGTGGTGAGTGTAGTAGCTATCACTAAGGTGAAGTTGCTGGGGAAAGCTGAAACATCTGAAGGTGAATAAATCATCCAGACTGGATGGACTACAGTCTAGGGTTCTGAAGGAGATGCTAAGGATATTGTAGAGGCATTGTTGATGTGGTCAGGTGGCTAGCAGTAGAAATAGTTAATAACTTTAATCAAACAGAGTAGGAATTTTGGTCAAGATAGTTTAAACTCTGAGCTCAAATAAAGCCGCCGCCAGGACATATTGTGACCTGTCGTGTAAGCTGACACCTGCAGTTTCTTTGAGGCAAGTTTTACAGTGTCTGCAAGACATGCTGGTACCATATTACCTTATGTGGACCATGGTATGTGGCTGTTTATCACTTGGTACAAACATTTGGAAATTGGTTACCAGTAAACGCGATTGGCTAGGATCAGGGTTTGGCCAATTCATTGGCTGAATGCTAGAGGAGTTTCTGCAGGGGGAGTGCATTTTGTAATAAAAGGCAAACAAAACAAAGGACTTTTGAGGTGGAGCCTTCAAGACCAACATTTGGTAAGTATGTGCTCGGAACTTGTCTTCAGAGAAGACTAAGAACCACAAGGCAAAATTTACATCGAAAGCAAATGTGGCCCTTCACACAAATGGGAGTTGTATTTGATTCATGCCAAACCTATATAGTTAGAGTTAAGGTTAAATGTGAATTAGGTTAGAGCTAAAGTTAAATGAAGTCAAGTTTGATGAAGAAAGAAGCCAATGCTGTAATGAATGTATGTTTTACGTTGAGTATTAGTACAGAGAGTGTTAAATAAAGAAGTGTTTGTTTCATTAAATCTAATTTTGTCGTCACACAAGGGAAGAACACCTACATAAAAGGTTTGAGTACTCCTTTTGGATGATTTGGAGATGCTGGTGTTGGACTGGGGCAAACAAAGTTAAAAATCACACAACACCAGGTTAGAGTCCAACAGGTTTAATTGGCAGCACACTAGCTTTCGGAGCAATGCTCCTTCATCAGGTGGTTGTGAAGGACACAATTGTCAGGCACAGAATTTAAAGCAAAAGTTTACAGCGTGATGTAACTGAAATTATACATTGAAAAATACCTTGATTGTCTGTTGAGTCTTTCATCTGTTCGAACACCATGATAGTTTCACTTCTTTCATGTGTAAATGACAAAACTTTTTTTTAAAAAAGTTGCATTCTCAGGTTAACTGTAACAATTGGTGTTAGCTAGACAGTGATGATCTTTCAGGAATAACGAGTCAGGGAGGATCCTAAAAGGACTGGAAAATGGCTAATCTAACACCCTATTTAAAAAGTGAGGCAGAAGACAAGACACTACAGGCCAGTCAGCCTGATCTTGGTTCGTAGGAAGATTTGCGTGCCCATTTTTACAGATGAGATTATGAAGTACTTGAAAGTATGTGGTAAAATAGAACTGAGAGAGTATGGCCTTGTCACAAGGAGGTTGTGCCTCACAAATTTGTTAGGATTCTTTGAGGAGATCATGAGTAAGTTAGGGGTGGTACAGTGGTTAGCACTGCCACCTCAATGCCTGGGACCTGGGTTCAATTCCCACTTCGGGCAACTGTCCCTATGGAGTTTGCACATTCGCCGTATTGGCGTGGATTTCCTCAGGGTTCTCTGGTTTCCTCCCACAGTCTAAAGACCTACACATTAGGTGGATTAGCTATGCTAAATTGCCCATAGTGTCCAGGATTAGTCAAGGGAAATGCAGAGTTGTAGGATAGGAGGATTGATTTGGTTGGGACACTCTTCGGATAGTCAGTGTGGACTCAATGGGCTGAATTGCCTGCTTCTATACTGTAGAGATTCTATGAAATTAGATAAAGAAGCCAGTGGGCGTGATCTATTTGGATTTCCAGAAGGTCTTTGATAGGGTGCCGCACAGAAGCCTGCTAAATAAGACCACACAGTATTAAAGGGAAGGTACTGGCATGGTTAGAGGATTGATTCATTGAAAGAAGGCAGAGAGTGTGGAGAAAGGGATTTTTCAGGATGACAGTTGATGACTAATGGTGTTCCGCAGTGTTGCGACCACAATTATTCAATTATACATTAACGATCAAGTCAAAGAAACTGAGGGGACATTTTTGCTGAGTTTACAGATGTCACAAAGATAGGTGGAGGGACAGGTAGTGCTGAGGAAGTAGGGAGGCTGCAGAAGGACTTGGACAGGCCAGGGGAGTGGGTAAAGCATGTCCCAGATGGAAAACAGTGTGGGACAACATCAGGTCACACACACTGGATGGAAGAATAGAGGTGTAGATTATTTTCTAAACAGGGAAAGACTTTGGAAATCTGAAGCACAAAGATACTTAGGAGTCCTAATTTTGGATTCTCTAAAGGTTCAGTTGGCAGTTAGAAAGGCAAAATGCAATGTTAGTATTCATTTCAAGTGGATTAGAATACAAGAGCAGAGATGTACTGCTGAGACTGTACAAGTCTCTGGTCAGATTGTATTTGTATTAGTTTGAGTAGTTTTGGGTTTCATATCTAAGGAAAAATGTGCTGACTTTGGAGGAGACTCAAAGGAGGTTTACATGAATGATCCTGGGGATGAAGGACTTGCATATGAGGAGTTGTTGAGGATTCTGTGTTGTGTACTCAATAGAGTTTAGAAATATGTGGGGGAGTCTGAATGAAATGTATAGAATACTGAGAGAATGAGATAGGGTGGACATGGAGAAGTTTCCACTGGCAGCAGAAATGAGGACCTGAAGGCATATCCTCAGAGTGAAGGAATGACCCTTTAGAATTGAGATAAGGATGGTGCTAGAGGATGATGAATCTGTGGAACTCACTGCTGCAGAACGAGGTGGAGGCTGAGTTAAGTGTCATTAAGACAGTGAGAAATAGGTTCTTGATTAGTAAGGGGATCAAGGACTAAAAGGAGAAGGCAGGAGAATGGGGTTGAGAAACATATCAAGCTTGGTCAAACGGTGGAGCAAATTCAAGAGGCTGAATGTTCTAATACTGCTCCAATAACGTACGGTCCTATGATATTTTATTATGAAAAGATTACTGATCTCAGAAAATCTTTGTAGGATTATAATTTATGATGTGTTCTAGAGGTTAATATTAAGCAAGAAACCTGCTGTTATAATTACAAAATAGAAGGACATATAATGGGCTATAAAATCCTCCTAATCTTTGGGGGCAAACATGACAATAAACTTCAATGAGCTGCTTTCCAAAAACAAATTCCATTTAATACTGAATGATGCACTTCGATATTGGTAAAATGTTTCAATTGTACTTCTGGGAATCCTTTTGCGAGTTAATAAAATCACAGAGGCAAGAAAATTGTTTATAATATAGCACTCTCTTGTCAGATGTGATTCATAATAAACTAAAATGGGTACTTTTTAAAATAAAATTGTTAACTGTCCTTTCTTCAGCAACTGAATTAGAAAGGTGTAGAGGTTTGGTGCAATTCGGTGCTTAAAAAAGGAACTAATTCAGTTAGAGAAACCAGAAAATGCTGGAAATACTTCGACAGATCAACACCCAGAAAGTTTCTGTACACATCTGAGGAAATTTGTAGAGGATTTCAACAGGCAATTTCAGGAATTAGGTATGATGGAACAAATGTTTGTCTCAAAGCCATTTTCTTCAAGCAGACTTGAGTGGGTTTGGCTATCAAATTCCATCAGGGCTTTGATTTACAAAGCAAATGGAGTTGATATGGGGATACTTCCTATGTACAATTACATTGATCTAAATCACTGTCCCTCGATCTGATCTATTTGTAAAAATACCCACTCCAATCACCCTGTGTTTTGAAAATGAAAGCTTACTTTGACTGCACGTACTTCTGTGAGACAGCACTCATCCAAATAAAGATAATCAAGTTTAAGCATCACACCCACCTCACAGATACCCATTTGCTGGACTGTATACAACTATCAGACACAAACCATGACCCAGACTTCAGTGGACTGGCAGCTGAGGACAAAATTATTAATTATAGAGACTTTGATTTAGATTTATACAACATTCAAAATAAACTTTTTATTCTATATTTTCTTCAGGGCACATCCTGGGTTGCACTTAGATCCAAAAAGTGATGAAAAAGTTGGAGACCATTGCCTTAGATGATGCATCAATAGCTAAATAAGTCTTATCACCTATTCATTGTGCCCTGGGAAAATAAGTGTACTATCCTCTCCTTCAAAGTATTAACAGGAAAAGAGAGGGTAGATAAATTATTTTCATTTGTTGGGAATTTGCAATTAGGTGGTAGTCTGAACATTAGTGCCAAACCATTTAGGAGAGATTTTAGGAAGCCGTTCAACACACTATAAGGGTGGCAGATTTTTGGAACACTCTTCAAAAATGGCTGGATAAGTTGTTAATTGATGCTGGATAAATTGTTAATTTTAAATCAGAGATCGATAATTTTTTGTTAAGCAAAAGGAAATTAAAGGATATGGGCCAAAGGCAGCAATATGGAGTTAGGCCTCAAATCAGTCATGATCTCATTGAACAGTGCAAACAGGCCCAAGGGGCTGAAAATAACCTTCTCCTATTCCTGTGTTGCTGTTAGAGAGACATTACATCATTGACATATCAAGCTGCTTTGCCAAAGTGCTTAATTAATCTAATGAATATAGGCTAGAATTGAAAACCACCTGACATTGAAGCAAATCCTGCATTGCAGCCTAGAAAGAGCTTGAAGAGAAAAATCAGCAGTAGGTACATTGAAAGGTACTGTAGGTATGGTCAAAGTGGTGGGGCTAACTGTAGCAGACGTATAGAAGTATTCCAATGTTTCTGGGAGCATGTACAGCTTCCTGGCACAGAATGTTGACTCTAACCATGGCAGGAGTACTGAAGCCTGGATATTCAAAACTTTGAATGCCCAAAGCAAATTATTATCTGCCTCCTTCACATGCTGAACCTTCCTACACATATTCTGTGTCTACTCTTCTTCCTCAACAGAGTAGGGTATAAAGGAATTCTGATTATGAAACTCAGGTAGCCAAATAGATTCACTCAATTTTCCATGATGGCCCAACAAAGGCAGGATGAAAGGTCCCCAAGCATTGCAGATGTCTTTTTTTGAAAAGGCCTAAATATATACTTTCACAATTTTAAGATCCCACTTCTTAATCTTTTTCCTAACTCACTAAAAACTGCTTGGAGGACCCCAACACTTATCCTGTCATTGGCATCAGGAGGCAAGACACAATATCCTAGATTCATCCACTGTACATAGAGATACCTGACTGTAACACTAACTGGAGAATCCACACCACTATTTATTTCTCATTCTGCTCCCCAGACAGCTGAGCCAACAAGTGATGCTGTGCACTTGGCTTACAAACCAAAGGCACCACTTACGATTCTTTCTGGAATGTTCTGAGATTTCCAGAATGAAAATTCCAATGGCTTGGCTGAGCTGAGGCTATTTTTCACTGCAACCTAGGCAATGCTATAGATTTTCACGATCGAATGAGGCATCAATGTTGAGCATGTACTTAGTCCAACTGCTCAGGAGCAATAACCAATAAGTACCTTTGACCACCAACCCATCATTCAAAGGGACACAATGTCCAAATGTCTCCAAACCTCTATCCTATTAGAATTCCTCCCTATATCTTCCCCTTCAATAAATTACATTGACATTTTCATCGTGACCCAACTTACCTGCAGTTGGATTGTACCTTGCCATTGCAGAGAGTTAGCAGTAATACTCTGTATATAAAAGGGATCAGGATCATAGCAAGTATGTCAAAATATAAAGCATTTGCTATTACATTGGTTTGCTTCCATTTTAAATAATTTGCATATGTTTGATGAAACTACTTAGCCTGAATTCAAAAACAGAACTGGGCCATTGGATGGAAAAGTTTTGGTTTCATCTTCTAGAGCTATTGACTGAAAGGTACACAAAGAGAACAATGAGATTTGTTTACATTTTTCCATGTGTGTGGGGTATGAGTCAATAAGCGTGTGGAGTACGCAGGGGACATACTGAGTTTGCACACAAGTTCCGCCATGGTCTACCCAAGATTGGTATCAGCCTCCATTCCTTACAATAGACCACAGCCTTTTCCCTGAAACAGTCTTGTTCAATTAATGCTGAACTCCAATTGTTGGTTCAGATTTTGCAGGTTATAAATCCTTAGCTTAAAAAATTATAATGCTACCATTATAGATGTAAAAAGAAATCACTATTTATGCATTGTCCACATGAGGGCAGGCATGAGCACAAAACACAGCTCATCAGATATTGGATGCAGGGCAGCACCTATAGAAAGCAGGTGGTGACATTTCAGGCAATTGCTCTTTCTCAAGCTTGCAACAAGAGAGAGTAAACTAAAATACATATATGTTGAAGAAAGATATGAAACACCTTTGCTGATAGTTCCAGATAGACTACAGATAGTAGACAGTGCTTGTTGTACCAACTTTAAACAGCAGCACGAGGTATGTCATCTTGCTGTAGGGTCGCATCAACACTACTGACATGCACAGCAGCAGGCAACCACTATTAAACAACTTTATTTACACATCTCCAACAGAAGGTAGTATAACACAATGCTCAGCTGTTGCAATATATTGCACTCCATCTTTCCAAAGAAGACAACCAAAATAAAAGCCTGTCTCTCCAAATTAGTAGTACCCTTACCACCATTTCTTGAGAATTGAAGAGCTGTGCTCAGCTTTGCCGTTTCTCGCACTGCCACCTGCAGTGATTATTCCCATGCAAGGTTCTCCATACATGCTGTATAAGCCATTTTGCGTATTCTCCTGCCAATAGGAATGAACTTTCTTCCTTTCTCTTACTCATCTTGACCTCTTCCAGGAGATCGACAGTCAGTGTATCTAGTCTCTTGTTTCCTCAACATCTCGAACGCTTTTCCAGAATTTATGCAGAAAGCAAATGTAAGGCTTGCCAGTGACATCGGCATACCACAAAAGATTTTTTTTAAAAAAATGCTTTAAATGAGCTGTTGTCTTAAACTCTGGAAGTGGGTGGGTTGCCTAGCAGTTCAGTGCATTGGATAGCATCTGGATTCTAATTATTCTGAAAGCAGTGCAACTATTTTTCAGGCCATTATAGCTAGGTTCAGGAATGCCATATATCACCATGACCAGTATAACCAACTCTGTTGACAGTGCTCTGCCTCAAACCTAAGGATACCACCTCTTTTCTCCCTGAAGCTGGGATATATACAAATGGCACGTGCAATGTCATTGGTGCATGTACTTGAAGGCAAGCCCAGTGGCTCCAGAGATTCAACACTGAGATCGACTTTGTCACTGATTGAGTTCGGCTGAAAATGTGTCCTACGCTTCAACAAATACCATCAAATTAAATGTGATTATGTCAATGCGGAGGAGAAATTCATGACATGCAAGGACTCTAAGAAGTGACAAGAAACAGGTAATTGAGAGAAAACAGAAGTGTACAGACTTCAAAATTTGTATCTTCTGTGAGCACCACTGGTCCCCTATTGTGAAAGATGGTAGGTAATAGGATTCCCCACTTTTCCACCAATATCGCATTTCCACGCTGGGTACTGCATTATCACAGTGTCGCCAACAGGTATTACAGCCTATGGCCTGAACTGGACAGAGGGAGCAAGGTCCCTCAGTGAGGATTCATTGGCCAGAACATAAAAATCAAAATCACAATCATTTCAGCTCAAAAAGAGTCCCATCATCCCACTGAGTCCATGTTAGCTCTTGATAAAGCATTCCAATCAACCCCAGTCCCATTCTCCAGCAAGCTTATTTCTTTAGTGTACCCATTCAACTTCATTTTGAAATCATTTCCATCATCATCTTGTTAAGGCAGTAAATATCAGTTCATCACTGCTCGCTGTGTGATAACTTCTCATACTCATTCCCACAAATGCTCTTAAATTTGTGTCATCTAGTCCACGTATAGTAGCTAATGCAAACTGCTTCTTTTGTTTACCTTACCTTAATGGGTCATAATTTTGTACACCTCGATCAAACCCCACCCTCAATTTCCTTTTGCTCCAAGAAGAACTTTTTGTTAAAATCCCTCATCTCTGGTAAATTATCTCATAAATCTCCACAGCAACTTCTCAAGGATCCTCAAGTCCTTGCCTAAATTGTGGAGACCAGAACTGGATTAAAATTCTCTAGTTGTGGCCTAAGCAGAATTTTAAACAGGTTTGGTATTACATCTCTTGCCTTTGTGCTCAGTACCTCTATTTATCAGGTCCAGATCTCAATATGCCCTGCCACCTTCAAAGATCCATACACACAGTATCCTAGGGGGCCCTTTGACCCAGTACACTATTTAGATTGTGCTATTTGATGTTTATGCCCTTGCTTGAGAATTTACAGTCATCTTGCACCTCATTTGCATCCAGGGAAGCTAACGGCAAGCTCTTCCATTTCTAACTCAATTCCTGGTATGCAAATCTAAATCCCGACTGGATAATCTATCTGCTCGAAACATAACCATTCTTTCAATCCTGGCTGCCAATTTTCACCCCACCTCGAACTTCTTTTTCAACCGATATTTTGGCAGCATCCATTTTCTTAATGAGTACTCTATTTTTTCTGGAACTTGCTGTGTTCGAGCCTTACCTATGTTTTTAAATAGGTTACATGTTTATTTACTCAGGTTTAGAAGAACTAGGGATGATCTTATTGTAACATACAAGATTCTGACAAGGTAGGTGTTGGAGAAATATTTCCATTCATGAGGGAATCTTGAACTTGGAAATATAGTTACATGATGAGGGGACATATACTTAAAACTGTGATATGAAGGAATTTCATCTTCTAGAGTGCAGTAAATGCCTGGAGTAATTTTTGTTCTTAAAAGGAAGAGGAGGAACAATTTCTTTAAATACAGGCAGTGGCTAGGATCTAGAATGCACTGAGAGAAGACTGTAACTTTCAAAACTGGATTCAAAATTGAAAAGCAGGGAACGAGTTGGCATCATAGAATTCCAACAGTAAGGAAGCCATTTGGCCCATCGAGTCCACACTGATCCTCCAAAAAGCATGACACTCAGACCCACTCCCTTAACCTATCCCTGTAACCCTGCATTTCCCATGACTCATCCACCTAGCCCGCACATCCCTAGATATTACGAGTAAGTTATCATGGCCAAACTACCTAACCTGCACATCTTTGGTCTGTGGAAGGAAATCAGAGCATCTAGAGGAAATCTATGCAGACATGGGGAGAATGTACAACAGCCCCACTAGTCCTGGGGTCATCATAGAAGTTAGAAATTAATTAAGTTACTCAGTGCCCAGTTTACCAGTTTGATGTACTCAGGTTAATAAAAAGTACTGACCAAGTCTTTGTATTTAAAATGAGCTGCCATTCAAGAACCAACATTATCTGTGAATACCAACTGTTTTGACTACATTTAATGAAGTACCTAATGAATATGTTTCTACCTGAACCTGGTTTTCTAATTTCAACTGATAAGGACGTTGTTTGATCAGTCCTGACCCTCCCACATCCATATCATGTCTAGCTAATGTAGTACAACCAGGTATACCTCTACAGATTCTCTTATGATTTCTATATAGGCTTGTTAGACCCTACCCTTATCCTTCCTCTAAATGAGGACTTGTGTTGGCAAGTTGAATTGTAGGAGGTTGACTTGGGAAAATTGTCTACATCTCCTTTCTATCTCACCCGTGTCATCGCTATCATGTTCCACTCCTCTTACCACCTGACCCACTTAGAACATAAGAACTATGAGTAGGCACTTCAGCTCCTCGAGTCTGCTCCACCATTTGCAATGACTGATCTCATCTCTGCCTCAACTCCATTTTCCTGCCACTCTGCTTCAGCCTTCAATCCGTTTTTAATTAAAAATATTTTTATCATTTCCTTAAATTTAGTCAATGCCCCAGCATCCACTACATTCTGGATTCATGAATTCCAAATTCACGACCCTTTGAGAAAAGTAATTTCTCATCTGTTTTAAATCTGTTACCCCTTATTCTGTTATGACCTCTCATTCTAGGTTGCCTCATGAGAAAACATCCTTTCTCCATCTACTTTGTCAATCCCCTTTAACATCATATGTACCTCAGTTAGATCTCCTCTCATGCTTATAAACTCCAGAGAACAAAAGCCTAAACTGCTCAGTCTCTCTTATGTCTGGAATCAATCTACTGAACCGCCTCCAATTCAATTACATCCCTCAAGCCAGGAGACCAAAACTGTATACAATACACCAGGCGGAGGATCCTTATTCTATTCCTTGAAATATCGTTTCTGTTTTTGTGACATAACTAATTTTTCTTCCTATGATCAGGGGTATATCAGATATGCCACTTTACTAATCCAAACCTTCTTGCACCACTGAATTGATATCAGAACTTTATTCTGCAAAAGTAGCAGTATCAATACTTCATCAGCTGCTTGAAACATTCTAGAATGGTTGTCTGCCCATTCTTTCACTTTTACCAATGAAACTTCTAAATGCTTTTGTGCTACCTTACTTGTTGTGGTGAATCTTTCCAGAAACATGGAAACATAATCCAACAATGAGAATTCATCTTTGTCTTAAGAACTTTTCCTGATCAATTTTACTGGATCTCATCTCATGGCCATAAATCAATGGAAATGGATTAAATTCAGTATGTTCACTGAGGAATCCTTGTGAGAAAATGGTAAGAAATCTCATCCTTTGTCTCAGTCCTGTGGGTATATAAGACAGTAGGCCTTAATCATGAGTCTGATGCTCTTTCTCTAAAGCTCCCTTAGTTTGCAGATGATCCTGTTTTATACCAAAACCATTAATGATCTGGAAAGCTTAAGACAATGTTAGAACCTTTTAGATTGCATTTCAATCAGTAGCCCGTAATGAGGAAATGACGGAGTTAATTTTTCCACTGTTATCTTAGTTGTAATCGTCCTTAAAAAAGAAATAGCTCTGGAAATTGCATATTTGTTACAATATTGTTGTGATTCTGTTCACCGAGCTGGGAATTTGTGCTGCAGATATTTCGTCCCGTCTAGGTGACATCCTCAGTGCTTGGGAGCCTCCTGTGAAGCGCGTCTGTGATGTTTCCTCCGGCATTTATAGTGATTTGTATCTGCCGCTTCCGGTTGTCAGTTCCAGCTGTCCGCTGCAGTGGCCGGTATATTGTGCATTCCTTGCATGGGATTTTGTACACTACATTGGTTTTGCTCATGCTGGGTATCGGGCCCTTCGTCCTGGTGAGTTGTTATCTGCCAGTCAGACTACTGCAACCACTAGGAGTCATAACAGCATACAAACCAACAGCCACTCTCAGACAACAACTCACCAGGACGAAGGACCCGATACCCAGCATGAGCAAAACCAATGTAGTGTACAAAATCTTCAAGGAGAAAGTGAGGACTGCAGATGCTGGAGATCAGAGCTGAAAATGTGTTGCTGGAAAAGCGCAGCAGGTCAGGCAGCATCCAAGGAACAGGAGAATCGACGTTTCGGGCATCAGCCCTTCTTCAGCCCTTCCTGAAGAAGGGCTGATGCCCGAAACTTCGATTCTCCTGTTCCTTGGATGCTGCCTGACCTGCTGCGCTTTTCCAGCAACACATTTTCAGTAGTGTACAAAATCCCATGCAAGGACTGCACAAAACACTACATAGGACAAACAGGAAGACAGCTAATGGTCCGCATCCATGAACACCAACTAGCCATGAAACGACATGACCAGCTATCCTTAGTAGCCACACACTCAGATGACAAGCAACATGAATTCGACTGGAACAACACTACTATTATAGGACAAGCCAAACAGAGAACAGCCAGGGAATTCCTAGAGGCGTGGCACTCATCCACAGATTCAATCAATAAGCACATCGACCTGGACCCAACATACCGGCCACTGCAGCGGACAGCTGGAACTGACAACCGGAAGCGGCAGATACAAATCACTATAAATGCCGGAGGAAACATCACAGAAGCGCTTCACAGGAGGCTCCCAAGCACTGAGGATGTCACCTAGACAGGGGACGAAACGTCTACAACACAAATTCCCAGCTCAGCGAACAGAACCACAACAACGAGCACCCGAGCTACAAATCTTCTCACAAACTGTGTTACAGTATACTAGTATGCTGCTTCCATTTTCAGTAATGGCCCCACACAGCATGGGTATCAAAAGTGTTGGTTTAATTACATTAATGTTTTCGTATTACCTCACATTTATGATATTTTACACAATTACACTACATCCTAATGAGGTTTTGACCAGGTAAAATATGTTTCTCAATCAAGTTTTCTACATCTCATGTCCTGCCATAGGAACATCATGTGCCACTCTACCTCCTTACAATATTGGCTAGTACCAGTGGTTTTCGATGAACAACTGTTTATTCTGCATCTGATAAACTAAGGTCTCCACTTCCTTTTCAGAATTCTTTAAGTCTTCAGAACTCCGTCAGCCTCTAATAAAGTGTGAACTGTCTGTGTTAACTTATTTAACTCTGGATCTGCTTTCTGAACTTCAGTTAAAGATATGCAAAACATTTCTTTTAAATTCTCTTCATCTTTGAGAGTTTGGCTACCCAAACATTTCTTAACGGCTTACTCTGATCTCTGATGATAGACGTCAAATTCTATTCACCTGTCAAAATTACTTCACTTAGCCCTTTCGAAATTCAATGTAGGTTTGCCCAGGCTGTTTCCTTAAATTCCTTAAAACATTTGTTTATAAACTTCAGAGATTAATTCATTACATTCAGTATTAAGTTTTATAGTGTCATAATCTCGAGAAACCTCGTCTGACAGTGAAGAATAAACTTTTTGCACTTTACCTGTCGACTTACTCAGCATGGGCAATGTTCAGTGTTTCTTCAGTTAATTCTTTTGTCTCATTACTCATTTTAGTAGGGTCTGTTCAAATTGAAACATTTCCTTACTGAAGTTTAGATTATGAACAGGATTCTTCCCATCAGAATCCTCTTTGGTTTCTAAGTTCTCTCAAAGCCATCACCTTTACTGAATCTCCCAGTAACACCATCCTGGGTTTATCATTGATCAGAAACTAAAATGGCCTTGCCATATAAATACTGTGGCTGCAAGACCAGGTCAAAGGCGAGGAGTCCCACAGCAAGTAATTCACCTCCTGACTTTCCAAAGCCATTCCACTACATACAAGGCACAAGTGATGGAATGCTCCCCAGGTGCCTGGATGAGCGCAGCTCCAACAGCCAAGAAGCTTAACACCATCCACCAAAAGCAGCCCCCTTGATTGGCACATCCACAAACACCCACTCCCTCTACCATCAACATGTAGTAGCAGCAGTGTGAACGGAGAGATACATCAGAAATTCACCAAAGCTTAGACAGCATCGCCCAAACCCACAAACACTTCCACCCAGAAGGACAATGGGAACAGATATATGGGAACACTATAACCTGCAAGTTCCCTCCAAGCCACTCACCATCCTGACTTGAAAATATATTGCAAATCCTTCAGTTTCATTGGGTCAAAAATCCTGAAATTCCCTGAGAGCACTGGTGATCTACCGACAGAATATCGACAGCATCAGTGTGGGGAGGTGATGGCCTAGTGGTATTATCATTGGACTGTTAATCTGTAGACCCAGGTAATGTTCTGGGGAGCTGGGATCAAATCCCTCCATGGCAGATGTCGGAATTTGAATTCAATAAATATCTGGAATTAAGAGCCTAATGATGACCATGAAGCCATTGTTGATTCTCCTGCTCCTCGGATGCTGCCTGGCCTGCTGCCCTTTTCCAGCACCGCACTTTTCAACTCTGGTCTCCAGCATCTGCAGTCCTCACTTTCTCCTAGCCATTGTTGATTGTCAGGAAAAACCCATCTGGTTCACTAATGTTCTTTATAGGAGGAAATTGCCATCCTTACCTGGCCTACATGTGACCCAATACCCACATCAATGTGGTTGACTATTAGCAATTAGAGATGGGCAATCTTTTATAAATCAGTTCAATGAGGTAAATGGTCACTAACTTCTCAAAGGCAAATAGGGATCGACATTAAATGTTGGGCCAGCCAGTGAACCCACTTTGCATTTTATTTTTGTAAGTTACTTGAATTTAGGACTTAGAAGATAAAGTCAGCAGATAGGTTACTACTGATGTGTAGGTTGGTCACTTTTAAACTAGGGGATATAACCTAAACATTTGAGCCAGTTCTTTCAGGAATGAAATGAGGAAACAAATGACTTTATTTATTGAGTGAGCTGAAGCTAAGGATGAAATATTTTTTTTAAAAAAGGTCAAAATGTCCAAATATTTAAATGACTGCATCTGACGAGCTCCAAGAACAGAGACAGATTGAAAGGGGAGAGCTCATCCAGAAGGCAGCTCAAAGGCAGAATGCTATGGCCTGAACTACTTCAAAGATATTCATACATAATCTAATTATTGAGGTGGATGAGATCCACTCTCATTAGTGAAGCTGGACATCTGGAGGGCCTCACTGACCATTTAATCATTTTAAACAATGGTCACAAACTCTGTTCTGAATCTTGTTGGAAAACACAGTCTAGTTTGAAAGAAAGGTCATATGATAGCAAGATCTTTGCATATAAAGGCATTAATTTCCAAAGTCAGAAGCCAGAAAGGTAAAAGCAGGTAAAATGTGAAAAGGTCTATTTTTCTCATTCTCCAGCCAGTCTGCAAGTGTGTCCAGCCTGTATTCTGCCTAGTCAAACCCTAATCTATAATATAAATTCAGCAGCTGTTGACTCCTGAAGAGAAAACAGATCATCCATCAACATATTGAATCATCTCAAAACAGACTGAGAACAATCACCAAACCCTGCTTAAAATCATCTAGATTATCCATCTACAAGATCCATATACTGTATAATCAACTTTCTTTAAGGAGTTTGGTGTTCCATACAATAAATACCATTTCTATTTCTTTTAAAACTTCCAAACAGAAATCGGTTTTACTGTCACAGTGCAGTTAAGCAATAACTCACTGAAATAATAAGCAAACTCTTTAAAAAGAACTAGCTGAAATCAACCAAAGTGTGAAAGAGATAGGTACCATTCTACTGTCTCACACTTGATAATACCTCCAAGACAAAAAGCATAATGTTTGGAAAGTTTTAGCAAACATAAGTTGATGCTAGATAAACCGCTAATTTTTAATTTGAGACTGATAAGAATTTTGTTGACCAAAGATATTGGGGATATATAGGAAAGAAAAGAGAGAGTTAGGGTGCAGAGCAGCCATAGAATATGCTCAAGAGCTAAATGGTTTACTCAGTTCCTTTGTTCCAAGAAAAATCAGAAACCCGATTTTTCACTAATTTGGCCCTAAAATAATTCAGTCTGGATCATTTTCACGTAACCAGGCTATCTGATTTTAACTCAGCAAGATGCCATGAAACATTTTATAGCAAGAAACAAGAAAACAGATTCAATTATATTTCTTGTGTGGAGGTAACTTGTGCAAAGATTGCAAAGTGATTGTATTTGGTCAGTGCTAACGGACAAATCATTTTTTTCCTTTTTCAAATACAGCTTAATAATCTTAGTATGCAAGCAACTTAGCCAACATCCTACATACAAACTCAAAAGTAGACAAGCAACTAGAGAATATAAAGACTTAATTGAACTAAGTGGTATTCATATTTGATACTGCCAATTCTAACAAATGCTTAAGTCTGAGAAAAACACTAGAAATGAGCAGTTAAATCTAAATTTTAATGCTATGCAACTGATAAGTGTGTAAATCCAAGGAACAGTTTTAAGAGTAAAATCTTTGAAATTATCAGTACAGTACTATAGAAAATTTGACGGAATAATTTTTAACTATTAAAGCTGTAAAAATGCAAAATATTCAGCACAATTGAAACTCATTTAACATATGCAATTTCCTGCATTGCTTCAATACATTTTGATTTCACTATTAAGCATCTGGTGAGCTATGCCACAGGTTAAAATGGAAATGAAGAGACGTATGTAACATAAATATAGCAATACGCTTCAGAAGCACCAAAAAAAGTACTGTGGAATAAAACCTGCAAAGAAAAAGATACCCCAACACATGGAAAATGCATTAACTTGAAACTTGTCAAAATTTCTACAATGAAATACCAAGAAAAATGCAGTCAAAACTCCAAAGTGAAAATGCTATGGAGTCAATTCAATGACACTTCATCTCTCTCTGAACTCTGGAACTGACGTTACACTGCAGACCAGAAAACACAAGCTCTCACCCCTGTTGTGAGTGACCTTTACATTTAATCTTTATTCAAATCCATAGAAAGGTCATTTGTTCCAGCACTATGCAGCGAAGATGCAAGTTTTGAGTGGAAAATGGGAAGTAAATAAGTAGTGAGTAACCACAAGAATATTGAAAATGGTGACCTTTACATCAACAGAAAACCCATTCTATGTGATTCCAGGGAAGAAAATGGCAGCATTGTATATTGGAGCGTTTTAGGAATGCAACTAAAACCTCAAGGATACACTTCATAAGTTACTTGCTGGTAAAAGACAAGCAAAATACTGATGTAATGGCTATTTGGTTTGGTCTTTTGGTCACACAGATTAAGTAAATTTTAGTCCAGACATTATGTATGCACATCATTTTTGCTTAACACAGAAAATGGAATTGCCTTCGATCATCAAAAGTTTCTTAGATCATAGCGAACAAGCTGATTTGCTATACAAGATGGCCCCAGTTTTTAATACCAAAATGCATGTTTAGGGCTATTCTCGGCATATAAGTTGACCCCCATCCCCATTTTTCCACAAATAAATGCTTAGTGCTATTTACGTATTAGGAGTCTGCCTCAACTTTCAGCTCTGAGATACATGCTCAGATTAAACGTGCTTCAAGTCAGGGCATGAGAGTCGGCAAGCAAAATGGGCCATGTTGCCAAGATGATTTGAAGGAATTTAGGACATGCCCACATACACAAAGCAAACTGTACATGGAGACCAACAAACCAAAATCAGTCCTCCTGCACCAAACACTGATCATTCACAATTTACTCTCAGTGTACAAGTTTATCCTTTAGGGAAGAGGTTGGTGTAACGACATCCTCACTGGTTTCTTAGCCAAGTGGACCAGGTTAATGCTGTGGGGGCATGGATTCAAATCACCAATGGGCCCGAGTGGGGCAGTGGTAGCATCTTTAACTCTAGGCCAGGAGGCCTGAGTTCAAGTCCCACCTGCTCCAGAGGTTTAGAGCAACAACTCTGAAGATGGTTTGTTGATTAGAAAATACCTTAACTCAACCCCTGTTTTTTTTTTCAAAGCTTTGAAAGTGGATTTGTATGCTGTAATCTTCAAGTAATACATCCGAAAGTAAATTTCCACAATGTACTTTCAACACCACCTGAAAATTATTTGGGGAAGAAAGGTACAAAGATAGGAAGTGGTATAGAACACCTGTGTCAATGTGCTTGTGCTATTTAGTGACACGTATATGTTTGAGCTCAGAGGTTTTCATGCAATGGATTTGTTAAATCTTGTGCCATGAGAGAAAGACACTACTGGGTACAAAGGAAGGAAAATCAGCAGGCCAAGGGGAACTGCTTTTAATAATTAGTTAATCATATTGTAGAGGGAGACCTAGGAACAAGTCTGTTTCCATGAAAGAAAGTGGCAGATGATAGAAGACAAAAAGTGGATGAAATATTTTTCTACTTACTTTTTAAAAGACTAGTTATTTTTCTTTTAGAAATGTGAGCATTTCTCACATTTAATAATAAATTCTGACCCCATCCCCACCAAAATTAGAAAAATAAATGCCTTCTTGGTAGATTGCCACAGGCAAATTTCAATGAGTCTCACTTGTAGTGTACTGCATATCACAATCAAAGTATATTCCTCAAATAGTAGTTTTCATATGCAAAAAGGTCTGCATGTGTCTATTTGCCCTTTAACAAAATACTTAATACAGTACATCTGTATTTATAAAAACCTGATAACTTGTTTTACACATTACGCAATATATACAGAAGTAGAAAAATGTAAAAAAAAATTAAATTACTATTAACTGGCAAACTTTCAGAAAGCTCTTGCAAAAATATCTTCTCCAGAGGTGTAAAAAAAATGCTAACTGTTAATGGAAGCAAATCTAAACAATGTCACAAGCAATATTTTGGGTGCCTGAAATCCAAATTCATCTTCAAATGTGGCAATTGTTAGAGAAACTGTGATATTTACTGATATTAAGAAACTGACATTGTTGAGTAGTAGTTGAAATGCTAAATACATCTATTTTTATCGATGTCCTCCATATTTGGAAGACCAGTCAATTCGCCCATGTATTGGATGGACTGCAGGCGGACGTGGAATTAACCCACTGATGCTTTTGCTCGATGGATTATATGGCTGACATCCCAACTGTGTTCGATTGGATTTCCAAGTTGCATAACCTGTAGATGAATACATATTTTTTAAAAATCCTTCCACATAGTTTTGTCGTCATAATTTCTGAACAATTAATCAGCTTCCTATGCACTAATGCACAAGAATTACAATTAAACTTCTCATATTTCTCACACTAGTCAGCATTTTCCAGAATATTAAAAAAAGGCTGCAGCTCATTGACAACAGGAGAATTAACTTGAAATACACTTTATATTAGTAAAACTTTATATTAGTCAGAACTTAAAATTGCACTTCTATTTAAGGACAGCAACTTCTGATCCAAGCTGAGTTTGCAGATTTCAGTCAATGATCCTTTAACAGCCCCCAAACTCTACCATCTACAAAGGGCAGCTAATGCATGAGAAAAGAACAAGCTGCTAGTTCCTCTACAAGTCACAAATTTGGAACTATATCTCCACTCCTTCAGTGCTGCTGTGTCAAAACCTAGAGCTCCCTTCCGAACAGCACTGTGGGTGTATCTGCCAGGTGGACTTGCAATGATCAAGGAAGTGACATATTACTATCTCGCGGACAATGAGTGTTGACCAATAAATGCTGCCTTTAGCAGTATCATCCAGATTTTGGGAAAGAATACAAAGAGTATTCACTGAGTCCCTGAGTTAGGGAAACAATGACAGCATCCTACAACTTGTTCAGTGATCCTGCTGAAGATCTTTGTGGACATCATTCAAGAACAGGTTCAGGCTTGGCTTTCTGAAACGAAACTAGAAATTACTGAAGGAATTCAGAAGGTCATTTCTTCAGAGAAATTAGTTGTGTTTTCTCCCCACCGATGCTGCTAGATCTGCTGAGTTCCTCCAGCAATTTCTGCTTTTGTTTCAGATTTCCAGCACCTACTATTCATTGTTTTATTTCAGGCTCAGCTTTGATGTTCGTTAACACCATCTCAGTTGACAAAGTACAAAAAGGAGGTATTAGCGCCTATGAAACATTATTCCAAACAAGAAAAAGGAAAGAAGTGTGTTGAACATTCTTTACCATTTTTCTATGAAGTTTAACTGAAAAAGTGCACATAGTCCAATTGAACAAGTCTGTTATACTTACTAGAATCAGTTTCCCCAACAGGTGCTAACCGCACTCTTTGGCCAGCAGATCCAACTTCTTTTTTAAGAAATGATGTGTATCCTCCAGAGGCATCAGTGCCAGTTGCATAAACTGAAAAATAAAACACTCACCAATGACAAAAAATACATTTTTCTTAAACTTAAGCAGAAACAAAGTTCATTACGTAATCACCATAATTTTTATATTTTTTAAAATTGTATTCATCAGTGACATGTGCTTGCACTAAAATGAATGACATCGGTTTGGGATCATTGCTGGAATCAAATGCCTGAGGTAAAGTCTACCTCTCCTAACCAATATCATCGAAATATTTGGGACAGATGAGGGCAAATTGGCCTCCAGCTGGCTGTTTGAAACAGCAGCCAAGCTTAGTCCAACACCACTCACTTTTTATCTGCAGTCCTGCAAGTTCCTCAGCTTCATGTACTGTTACAAAACTTAAAATGATCTAAGACCATTCAAACAAGAACAGAAGCAGAAGTCAATTTGGTCCCTCAAACCCATTCCAACATTCAACAAGAGTGTACCTGATGTGTTTTAAATTTCACATTCCCATCTACAATGATAAATTTTAGTTTCCTTGAGCTATGAGAATCTCAAAAATATTTAATGAGCCACCTACATCACCTTGTGAGACTTTAAGAACTTACCTTGAGCATTGGGGCCCTCCATTTTTGTTTAGCAACAGGAAGAGCAGGAACGATGACCAGGAGATTGCCAGGAAAGTAAATCACTGCTTTAAGAACTTACCTCGTGAACAGGGGGAGCGCTGCTGAGGAGTGGACACTGGACTGCTGAGTAACTCAAGTCATATATTTGGTTGTGTTATCTGATACACATAGTTAGCTAGTGTCTCCCACCCATCTTCCTCCTCTAACAAAAAAAAGAGTTCTGCACTGGATTGGTAAGATAACTAGTTTGTTTTAATTTTTTATTTTTCAATAGTCTCTTTAGGAATTTAGAATAGTGAGAATGGAGGTTAGGACAGTTGAATGCTCCTGCAGAATGTGGGAGGTAAGGGTCACCACGAGTGTCCCATCTGACTTCATTTGCAGGAAGCGCACCCAACGCCATCTCCTCGAAACCTGCATGAGCGAAGTGGAGCTGGAGCTGAATGAACTTCGGATCATTTGGGAGGCAGAGGGAGCTACTGAGAGGAGTTATAGAGGTTAATCACACCTCAGGTACAAGAAAGATGCAAGTGGGTTATAGTCAGGCGACAGAAAACGAACCGAGAACCAACCCTGTGGCCGTTTCCCCTAAAAACAAGCCTACAGTTTTGAATACTGCTGGCGGGGGTTTAGGGTGGGGGGAGGACACAACTTACCAGGGGTAAGCCATTGGATATAGGTCTCTGACAGAGTCAGTCCCTGTTGCTCAAAAGGGAAGAGGGGGGAAAAAAGAGGAGAGAAGCAGAGCATTAGTCATTGGGGACTCCATTGTTAGGGGGACTGACAGGAGGTTCTGGGTGGCTCAGTGGTTAGCACTGCTGCCTCACAGCGCCAGGGACCTGGTTTCAATTCCAGCCTCGGGTGACTGTGTGGAGTTTGCACATTCTCCCTGTGTCTGCGTGGGTTTTCTCCGGGTGCTCCGGTTTCCTCCCGCAGTCCAAAAATGTGCAGCTTAGGTGAATTGGTCATGCTAAATTGCCCGTAGAGGTAGGTGCATTAGTTAGGGGAATGGGTCTGGGTGGGTTACTCTTCGGAGGGTCGGTGTATACTTGTTGGGCCGAAGGGCCTGTTTCCACATTGTAGGAAATGAAATCTCAAAAAAAAAAAGAGAGAGACTCACTATTGGTGCATTGCCTCCCAGCTGCCAGGGTTTGTGATGTCTCGGATCATGTTTTCGGGATCTTCAAGGGGGAAGGGAGCAGCCCCAAGTCGTGGTCCACATAGGCACCAATATAGGTAGAAAAAGGGATGTGGACTTAAGACAGAAATTCAGGGATCTAGGGTGGAAGCTTAGAGCTAGAACAAAGAGTTATCAACTCTCATTTGTTACTAGTGCCACGGGTTAGCGAGGCAAGGAACAGGGAAAGACAGGCGACAGGAATGGTGCAGGAGGGAGTGATTCAGATACCTGAATAATTGGGGCTCATTCTCGGGTAGGTAGGACCTCTACAAACAGGATGGTCTACACCTGAACCAGAGGGGTACCAATATCTTGCAGGGAAAATTTGCTCATGCTCTTCGGGGGGGTTAAAACAAATTCAGCAGGGATCCTGTGTAATCGTAGGTCCAGTGTCCAGGAAGTTGAGAGTAATGAGGTCAGAAATAAGGTTTCAAGTTCAAAAGAGTGCTTGACAAGCAGGAAGGTGGTTTGAAGCACGTCTATTTCAACGCCAGGAGCATCCGGAATAAGGGGAGGGTGAACTTGCAGCATGGGTTGATACCTGGGACTTCAATGTTGTGGCCATTTCGGAGACATGGATAAAGCAGGGACAGGAATAGTTGTTGCAGGTTCCGGGATTTAGATGTTGCAGTAAGTACAGAGAAGATGGTAAAAAAGGGTAAAGTGTGGCATTGTTAATCAAGGACAGTATTACGGTGGCAGAAAGGAAGTTTGAGGACTTGTCTACTGAGGTAATATGGGCAGAGGTTTGAAACAGGAAAGGAGAGGTAACCCTGTTGGGAGTTCTCTATAGGCCTCCGAGTAGTTCCAGAGCTGTAGAGGAAAGGATTCTGGATAGGAGCCAAAGTAACAGGGTAGTTGTTATGGGGGACTTTAATATTCCAAATATTGACTGGAAGTACTACTGCTCAAGTACTTTAGATGGGTCAGTTTTTGTCCAATATATGCAGGAGGGTTTCCTGACATAGTATGTAGCCAACAAGGGACAAGGCCATAATGGATTTGGTACTAGGTAATGAACCAGGCCAGAGGATTTGGAGATAGGTGAGCACTTTGGTGATAGTGACCACAGTTCGGTTAGATTTAGTTTACAAATGGAAAGGGATAGGTATATACCGCAGGGAAAGAGTTATAGCTGGGGGAAAGGCAATTATGAAGCGATTAGGCAAGATTTAGTATGCATAGAATGGAGAAGGAAACTGCAGGGGATGGACACTATTGAAATGTGGAGCTTGTTCAAGGAACAGCGACTGCATATCCTTGATAAGTATGTACCTGTCAGGCAGGTAGGAAGTGGTCAAGCAAGGGAGGTGTAGTTTACTAAGGAGGTTGAATCTCATCATGAGGAAGAAGGAAGCTTATGTTAGGTGAGATGTGGAGGCTCAGTTAGGGTGCTTGAGAGCTACAAGTTTGCCAGAAAAGACCTAAGAGCCAGGAGGGAACATTAGAAGTCGATGGCATCAAGAAAAACTTTAAAGCTTTCTATAGGTATATCATGAATAAAAGAAAGATTAGAGTAAGACTAAGGCCAATCAAGGATAATAATAGGAATTGTTGCATAGAGTCCAAAGAGATAGGGGAAGCACTGAATGAGTACTTTTCATCAGTATTCACACTGGGGGAGGAAAAACGTTATCAAGGACAATACTGAGATACAGACTATGAGACCAGATACGACTGAGGTTCATAAGGAGGAGGTGTTAGCAATTCTGAAAAGTGTGAAATAGACAAGTCCCCTGGGCTGGATGGGATTTATCCTAGGATTCTCTGGGAAGCCAGGGAGGAGATTGCAGAGCCTTTGGCTTTGATCTTTACGTTGTCATTGTCTACAAGAATAGCGCCCTAAGGATAGCAAATGTTGTCCCCTTGTTGAAGAAGGGGAATAGAGACAACTCTGCTAATTAAAGACCAGTGGGGCTTACTTCAGTCATGGGTAAAGTGTTGGAAAAGGTTATAAGAGATAGGATTTATAATCATGTAGAAAGGAATAAGTTGATTAGGGATAGTCAACACAGTTTTATGAAGGGTAAGTCATGCCTCACAAACCTCGGGTTCTTGAGAAGGTAACCAAACAGGTGGATGAGGATGTGGCCTTGTCCCTTGTTAGCCCGTCTACATACTATGTCAGATTGATGCGGTGTATATGGATTTCAGTAAGGTGTAGGTATTACACAATTACAGAGACATGGAATTGAGAGTGATTTAGCAGTATGAATCAGAAATTGGCTAGCTGAAAGAAAAAGGGGGTGGGTGATGGGAAATATTTATCCTGGAGTTCAGTTACTAATGGTGTACCAAAAGGATCTGTTTTGGGGCCACTGCTGTTTATCATTTTAATACATGACCTCAATGAGGGTGTAGAAGGATGGGGTTAGTAAATTTGAGGATGACACGAAGGTCAGTGGAGTTGTGGATAGTGCAGAAGGATGTTGCAGATTACAAAGGGACATAGATAAGCTGCAGAACTGGGCTGAGAATTTAATGTGGAAAAGTGTGAGGTGATTCACTTTGGAAGGAGCAACAGGAAGAAAGAGTACTGAGCTAATGGTAAGAATCTTGGTAGTGCAGAGGAGCAGAGAGATCGTGGTGTCCATGCACATAGATTGATGAAAGTTGCCACCCAGGTTGATCAGGCTGTTAAGAAGGTATATGGTGTGTTAGCTTTTATTAGTAGAGGGATTGAGTTTCGGAGCCATGAGGTCATGTTGCAGCTGTACAAAACTCTGGTGTAGCCGAACTTAGAGTACTGCATACAGTTTTGGTCACCACATTATAGGATGGATGTGGAAGCTTTGGAAAGGGTTCAGAGGTGATTTACCAGGATGTCGCCTGGTACGGAGGGAAGGTTTTATGAGGAAAGGCTGGGGGATTTGAGGCAGTTTTCATTTGAGAGAAGAAGGTTGAGAGGTGACTTAATCGAGACACAACACATACAGAGGGTTAGATTGGGTGGACAGTGAGACCCGTTTTCCTCAGACGGTGATGGCCAGCATGACAGGACATAGCTTTAAATTGAGGAGTGATAGCTATAGGGCAGATGTCAGAGGTAGTTTCTCTACTCAGTAGAAGGGGCATAGAATGCCCTGCCTGTAACAGTAAGTAGACTTGCCAACTTTAAGGGCATTTAAATGGTCATTGGATAAACAGGTGGATGAAAATGGAATAGTGTAAGTTAGATGGACTTCAGATTGGTTCCACAGGTCGACACCACATCGAGGACCGAAGGGCCTGTACTGCGCTGTAATGTTCTATTAGTTCCAATGGTACATTCTGATTCTGATTCCAGATAGTGCAATCCAGATCCTGAATGTATATCATCTCCCTCTGAAATCTTTTACAAGTGATTTAGAAAAAGCTCCCAGTCGATGCTTTACTTGGCACAGGAACTGCTGTTTCCTCTCCAAATCCTGTCTCCTAGTCATTCCTGCAGAAACAGTCCTGCTTTTTTAAACTCACCCAACATCCAGACATCATTCAAACCTGGCAGCTTTCTATAGGTCTTTGCACATCTTTCCTGAATTGCGGTATCAAAATTGTCTATTATATCACTTATTTTATGAAGTTTAACATGTTGTCTGCCTCTACATTCTATTCCTATAATTAAAAAACAAAGTAACCCATGAGACTTTTGACCACCGTATTAACTTGTCCTACCATCTTTACAGTGTGCTTGACACCACACTTGCTCCACATCCATACTTTCAAAGCCATGAAATGTAGATTTGAATCATCTTTCCATGTGATCTTTTGTAAAGCACAACACTCCACACTTCATTGTATTGAACTAAATGTGCCATGCTCCACCCACTTCACTAATCTGCCTATGCCATTCTAAAGTCAACAAATTGCAAAGTTCCCTGCTAAAATCCATATAGATGTCCGTTATATTACCGTGATCAATCTTCTCTGCTACCCCAAAGAATTTAGTCAAGTTAAATATACAATTTGGTATGAAATGCAAGCACTGAATAAGACAAAATTGAAATTATAGTTAATCTACATGACAGAATAATTAGTGTCAATGTATAAACATAAACTGCACATCACATGACTAAAGCTCCATAATGACTGACTTAACTTCGTAAGTCCAGCCTTGCAGTATCAACGATCATTTTTCCTATTTATCAAAATCAGTCAGCTTTATGATTCAAAATGAGACAGACAATGATGGATCTTTAAGTGCTCAGCTCTTCTCCTGTATGACAAACTGGAACTAGGTACACACTTATTACCTTCGTTCAAAGTAAATGTCAGTAAATGTCCAAACATTCTGAACTTGAACCAGATTTCAAAACAGGTGACATTGCATTGCTGTGTCTTTCAAATTTTTATCTGTTCATTTGCAGTAGATTATTGAATAACTATTGATGCAAAATGGTTTTATAATAGGAAAGACATTTAGAATTTTGTGAAGTGGACATGGAAAATTAGTTGACGGTAGTGTTCGAAGTAAAATTGTTTCAATAAGCACTACGTGTAGGGTATTAGAAACTGAATGGTGTCACACGGTCGTAATTTTTACTTGTACCTGTAGATATATTGCATGGAATTCTGTGGTAAATTCACGATAAAAAAATCTATTTCTAGGTAAAAACTGCCAAATTAATATATAAATTGCAACAAGCTACTTCCTCATTTATTATGATGTATCCATCCTTTTCCACCCACAGGTCAAATTTCTAGTATCAACCCCTGGCCACTGTTGAATAGGTATTGGGTGCTGCACCCCACTGAGAAATAGGAATATCCTCAAGTTCAGAATAAGTAAAATTTCACCTTCGATACAGAAGATGCTCCAATTCAGCTGCCTTCATTTCCTGGTCCATCAAACCTAGTGTCTGACAAACCCAATAGCTACAGATACCTTAAAAGCCACCTTACTCAATTTCTCCCTTAGTAAACACCATTCTCATCAGATACGAAACCTCATGCACCTTCGATGCCACCTCTTCCTTCCCGTAGCCAGATGCAATGAGATGTAATCTTGCAGTCTAACAAAGAAACTGTATCAATATAGCACCTTTCAAAATGTTGCCACTTTTTATGTAGGAAGTATTTCAGCCAGTTTGTGCGTAGCCAGTCCCCCCAAAAAAGCAAACACAAAAATAAAAATATGCGTGTATATTTGATTTGAAGTCCCTTTCCTTCTAGAGCCTTCTCACTCCCTTGCCCTGCCATTATCCAATAGAAAACTCACAATACAGCTGAGTTGCACCAATGAGCGCTGAAATAAAAAAACATATGGATATCAATAGTACAGATAAATGTGCTTCAAATTTTAAATAAACATGAAGTAATGAAATGATTGATCACATTTCGCCTTGACTGCAGTGTAGAATTCTGGCATGTATTCCGGACCAGTTTTTGAGTTCCCATTGTCAAAGCAAGATGGATCTTCCATGAATTAGAATAAACTAAAATGGCTGAAATCATTGAATTACTTCTGATTTTTCCAACAATTCCACAGCTAAGCAGCATAGCAGTCTCTTCAATTTGTTGGACACCACTACAAACTTGAGAAACGGATACATTGAGAGTTTGGAAAATGATACTGAAAGACCTTCAGAGAGTTGCTGCAATGTATCCAGTGGACAGTACATGATCAGTTTATGTAAAGGAAAAGAATCACAAAGCATAGTTGGTCTTTGGATTCTGGCTAATTTGAGATGGAGGGGAGGAAAAAAATTCTGGCTCTAAGAGCTACTCCTTTTCTTAAAAGGTATTTTCAGTGTTGGAGCTGATTTCTTGAATTCTAGGAGCAGTAATTAGGAAACAAAAATCAAAACAGCACTTTAAAAAAGGAAGAAGAGAAACAAAGGCAGTGACCACATGGGAAGTGATACAGGCGGAGAACTCAACCTGCAGAACTGCCTGCCCCAGCAATGAGTGCATAGCTGACTGCCTCTGCTGTTTCGTTTCAAGTATCTCTGGACATCAGAGTTAGTCGAAGAAAAATAAACAAAGCGTGAAATTCACAGATGACCTTCCAGAAACCTGTGTGGGGGAGTTCGCAGCAGGGGAGCTGTTAAATGGCTAGTTTTTAAAGTGGAGCTGTACTTTTTTCATAAATCTACAATAGTGAGTAGAGTGAGTTTTTTTTATTACATGTTTTTGTGGAGACCTGTCCCTTGAATAAACAAAAAATATAAAACCTATGTCTTAAGTTAGGCTGGAGCAGTAACACTGGGCTATTTTCTGGGTTTGTGGATTGTTAAGGTGCAAAGATAGCCTTTAGTAGAGTGATGTGCTCTTCCTGTTGCATGAGAGAGATTAGGGAGAGTTCCCATGTTACTGATGGTTATGACTGAAGGAATTGTGTTTGGTTATGAATCCTAGCAGATTGCATGGATAGGTTAGAGCAGCGGTTAGAGGCAATGATGAATTTACAGCATCTGAGGGTGTGAAGGGAATTTTAGGATGGGAAAAAAAACAGCAGATACTATCAGGTAGATGGGTTACCTCCAGGAAAGGTAGGAGAGGAGGACAAGTAGTGCAGGAGTCTCCCGTGTCTATCCCCATCTCAAACAAGTATGTTGTTTCAGAAAACGTAGGGGGTGATGGTCTCTCACAAGTAGCACTGACAGCCACGTTTTGGTAACAGGATTGCCTCTAACTTAAAGGGTATGTTAAGTTCCAAGCGATCGATTGTGAAAGGACTACCTCGTCAGAGGCATAGACAGACATTTCTATGGCCAGAGAGACAGCAGAATGGTGTGTTGCTTCCATGATGCCAGGATCAAGGCTATCTCGGAGATGGTGCAGAATATTCTCAAAGGGGTGAAGGAGCAGCAGGAGGTTGTTGCACACATTGAAACTAACAACAAAGGATGAGAAAAGCACAAGATTCTGAGGACAGAACACAGTAAGGTGGCAGAAATTTAAAAAAGGAGGGCCTCAAGAGTAGTAATATCACGATTAGTGCCAATGCCACAAGCTAGTGAGGGTTGGAATAGGAGGATAAAGCAGATGAAAGTTTGGCAGAGCAACTGGCGCAAGGGAGAAGGATTCACATTTTTGGACCATTGGAACCTCTTCTGAGGTAGAAGTGATCGGAGGACAGATTGCACGTGAATTATGTGTAAGAGATCTGCATCATTGCTGAAGCCTCACCCCGCCGCTGTTTCACTTCCAGAGCGAACACCTGCTGAGTCCACCCCCCCCATTCAGGAGACCAGGCAACACAATGGGTCAGTAAACTCCCGCCACCTCCCCTACTACCACACTCTACCGCCAACCCATCCAACACCAAACACAGTGTTTTTTCAACTCTGCACATTTCCAGCCAGCAGATGGAGTGAAGCAACCAGATACTTCTTATCCCCAATGGGACTCCAAAACAAAATGACGAAATGGCATGGAGGAGGCAGCTGAACTGGACACCAACAGTAAGACTGCTGCTGCCTTTTTTCTGCTGGGGAAGGGGGGTGGGTTGAGTCTCAAAATAGCACACAAACACACACACGTTTTGATAACTTCCCACTCTGTCCTGGGCAGGACAATGTTGGAGAAATTATACTGGGGGGGTGGGGTCAGTCCAGGCCTTAATCAAGGCCATCAGAAGAATATCAACCTGATCGGGCTGCTGGAGCGGTAAGAGGGAGGGCAGCTAGTCAACTTCATGGAGCAATGGCTCCCAGCTTCTTGAATTTATTTGGCTCTTTCTCAGGGGTACAAAATCAATTTTACAAAATTGGAGGCCATGCCTGTTGGGGGTCTTACTGGAATACCTGATCTTGGGGGTGAAATCAGATTCCCTTTCAGATGGTCACAGGGAGGTTTCTTGTATTTAGTTATTTTTATCACCCCCGCTTTTGAGCAATTATATCAAGCTAACTTTGTGCAGTTGCTAGAGGACCTTCGGCACTGGAACGATCTTCCAATATCCTGGTTGGGCAGAACAGCTCTGGTTAAAATAAATATTCTTCCTTGTTTATTATGCCCCATGCGAATGTTCCCTTTGATGTTGCCTCGGCAGGCACTGTGGAGTTGGCTCAGTTAACTCAGTAACTGAGTTAACAGTTGGCTCAGCTCTTTTATCTGGCATCACAGGTGGCCTCTTTTAAGCTCACCCAATTGCAGCTTCCACAGGCCATGGAGGGGTGTAGATTTTCCAGACTTTAAGAAACACCAACTAAGTTCCCTACAATCTTATGTGGCTGATTGGGCTTGCCAGGACCCATGGTCAATTTTGCTGAACATAGATGGCTCCCAGGCAAAATGTCCCCTCATTAATCTGTTGATCACAGACAAGTTGAGGACTATTATGGACCATTGCAGAAATCTAAGTGTCCTTAACATGGTTAAAACATGGAGAATGGTGCAACATAGTAAGGAAAATTTACAAAAAACTTTCCCTTTTTACTCCCATAGTGGGAATGCCACGATTCCAATGGGATTGATGGATTCTGGCTTTAGGGTCTGAGAGTCCAGTGGAGTTTCCTATTTGAGAGACTTATTTGAAGGGGAGGTCATGATGGCTTTCAAGCAGCTGAGTCAGAAATATGAGCTATCTAGGAGGGACCTCTTTTGTTACTTTCAGGTTAGGGACTTTTTACAGAAAAAGTCTGCATTAATGGTTAGCCCCTATAAGTCGAATATGGACAGGAGCGCGCTTTTGGTCCATAGGCACTCTCTTGGTCAGCACTCTCTATCATTTATTTGGAGTTAGTGTCTCGAAAGACATCGAGCTGTTGTGTAGAATCTGGGCTAGAGATCTCACCAGGGGAGTGGGAGGATATCTGGGAGAATGTAAGGAAGACTTTCATTTGCAATAGGACACAGGCTATCCAATTGAAGGTACTCAATCGGGTTTATTCGGCACCAGAATGGCTTGCGAAATTTAAGACTGGAGTATCCCCAATGTGCCCCAAATGTAAAATAGATATTGGTACTCTTACTCATGGCTTGTGGTCATGCCACAAGCTTCGTAGGTATTGGGGCACATTGTGAGTGTTTTGGAAGGGGTCTTGGGAACCAAGATCAAGGTAGACCCAGTGTCCCTCTTCCTGGGTTCACCTAATCTCCCCTCTTTGGACGTGTACGGGAAGAAATTGTTTAGTATTCTTTCATTTTGTGCAAAGAAGAACATTCTGATGAGCTGGGTGTCGGAAGATCCCCCAGGACTCTCGGGGTGGCGTAGGTTAGTTATGGAGCACATCCCCCCCTAGAATTCCTTACAAGTATGGTGCACCAGAAAAAGGAACTTGTTTTATAGGATGTGATGGCCCTTTGTGAACCATATATCCGCTGACTTATTGGCTATATTGGTTACAGCCTTTGTGTAGCCATGAGAACTGTGTCTGGCAGCCGGGAGCCCCTGGGAGGAGGAATTCTGAACAAATATGGGAATGCCAACTGATGCTCCTAGTGATGGGGAGCTTTGGTGGATTGCGCTGAGTGTTGTAACTTAATGTAATTTAGTTTAATTTGCCTTGGTTCAACTTTGTTTAATTTAGTTTCTTTTTGTTTTGATTTAGTTATTTGTTGAATTGTAGTTGGTGTAGAGTTTTTTTCTCTTAAATTGTTTGTGGAGTAGGGTAGTAGTTTGTTTACTGTTGTTATATTGCAAGATTGTTCTATTATTTTGTAGTAATTTTATATTTTTTGTAAAAAATTCAAAATCATCTTCTCAATAAAAACATTTCTCAAAAAAGGAACCAGGGCATTGAGTTGTCATCAAAATCCAGTGAGTCAAAAATGCCCGCTAAGGAAGAAAACCCAACATCGTTGTCAGGTCTGGGTTTTAAGTCAAAGGCAATGAACCCTGATATGTGGGAATAATACTGCAGACTTGTGCTCCAGAACGGCCACACCCTGCATCAAACTGTTCAAGTGCAGCTGCAACATTGGCATCGACCTAACAATGTGGAAAATTGCCCAGGTTTGTTTGTTCACAAAAAGCAGGACAAGTCCAATCCTGCCAATTACTACCCAAACAAACAAACAGTCAGTAGAGTAATGGAAAGTGTTATCAACAATGCTATCAAACGGAGCCTGCTCAGTGATGCCTAGTTTGGGTTTCACCAGGGTCAGTCAGCTCTTGGTTCAAACATGGACAAAACAGGTGAATTCAAGAGGTGAAGTGAGAGCGATAGTCCTCGACATCAAGGCTCCAATCAATCAAGTATGCCATCAAAGAGCTCTAGCAAAACTGAAATCTCAGGAATGAGGAAGCCATTTCTCCGCTGGTTAGAGACACACCTGGCACAGAGGAAGATGGTTGTGATTGGTAGAAGTCAGTTGTCTCAGCAGGAGTTCCTCAGGGTAATGACCTTGGTCCAACTATCTTTAGCTGCTTCATTAACAACCTTCCCTCCATCATAAAATCAGGAGGGGGATGTTCAGCACCATTCACATGTAAATATTCAAATGCAACAAGACCTGGACAACAGCCAGGTTTCAGGTGACAACTGGTAAGTAACATTCCTGCCACACAATGCCAGGGAATAACCATCTCCAATAAGAAATGTCTTCATATTCATGGCATTACCATAATTAAATCAGGCATGATGTTACCATTGACCAGAAACTCAACTAGACTCACCATATCAATACAGTGGCTTCAAGAGGTCAGAGGCTAGGAATACTGCAGCAAATAACTCACCTTCTGACTCCCTAAAGCTTGCACACTATCTACAGACACAGTCAGGTGTGCGATGAAATACTCTCCACTTGCCCAGATGGGTGCAACTGCAATAGTACTCAAGCAGCTTGACCTCACTTAGGACAAAGCAAACCACATGACTGGCACTATACCCATTCTCTCCACCACTGACACTCTGTAGTACACATTGTTGCTATCAACAAGGCGTACTGCAGAAATCCAGTAACTATCATTTAACAACACCTTCCAAACCCACACCCATCACGAAGAACAAGGGCAACAGATACATGGGAACACCACCACTTGCCAGTTCCCCTCCAAGCCACTCATCATCCTGACTTCAATGCATTTCTCATTTTATTCAATTTCACTGGGTCAAAATCCCGGAATTCCTTCAATAATGGCAGTGTGGGTCTACCAACAGCACATGGACTTCAGCAGTTCAAGACAGTAACTCGCCATCACCTTCCAAAGGGCAACTTGGGACTGGCAATAAAATGATGGCCAACCAGTGATGCCCATGTCTCAAGTGTGAATATAAAGAAATGGCTAAGGTATTGCTTTATGGATTCAAATTACAAAAGCCAACAAAAATGTCATAAGTTTTCCTCTGACAGCAACTATCTTTCCAAGAGTAAAAGGAATTACTCTTTTCAAAGTCTACAGGATGTCACAGTTTATGTAATTGTCCTGGAGTTTATAATTCTACTTGCGCCAGACAGATGCAGAACGGATGCAATTAATGCTCAGTGAGGAAAGATACCTCATCTGGGTTCCATTGATCTGCTCAAAAGTACGGACAGACATTAGGATGCTGGATTAGTGGTGCTGGAAAAGCACAGCAGTTCAGGCAGCATCCGAGGATGCTAATCCAGAATCCAGAATTTGGTTTCCAGCATCTGCAGTCATTGTTTTTACCTAACATTAGGGTGCTGTTTCACTGTCAGTCCTAGAATAGTTTATACCACAGAAGGCTATCATAGAATATAGTACAGCAAACATTTTATTAACTGGCCCCTTTGGAACCAGGAGTGTGCAGGTTGATCAAGAGATCCACATAATCAATGTAAACACAAACTAAGTAATAGAAACTTAATGCAGGACTACATTATTCACTATTATACTTTATTTACACCATAAATCACAAATAATAATGCAACTTTGCCTTAAATAATACTTAGCAGCAGAGCGTCTTCTCATTCATACCCTCAACTAACTACTCAGACATCACCGAGATCGCGATAATATCACAAATGTCTCATATTTCAGGTACAGAAAGTTTGCCAGTTTATCAAGACTGCTGGATCATAAGGTGCTGGTTAAAACGAAGTTTGCTGTACCTCCATACTGACATTAGGATAAGACAATTGCTTAAGGTGTTTTTTGAAAAGGTTTAAGACAAGATTGTTTACTCTCAATGATAAACAGTTAAGCAGCTCTTAAAAAGATTTGGATATTTTGCTAGTTGAGATATATGACAATCTGAAATTGCATATCTATAGAACAAGAACAGTACAATACAGGTTCGGGCCGTTCAGCCCACAATTATGCATCAAACATGACAACAAGTTAAACAAATCCTTTCAGCCTATCCTTGGTCCATATTACTCCATTCTTTGCATATTCATATGCTTATCTAAAAGTTCCCTAAACACCACCGTTTCCACCTCCTCCACCACACCTGACGAAACGTTCCAGACTCCTACCACTCTGTTTAAAAAAAACCTATGTCCTCTGAACTTTGTTCCTCTCACCTTAAATGTATGTTCCCCCGGGTGAGACATTTCAACTCGGGGGAAAAAGGAAAACAGGATTCTGACCGTCAAGCCCACCTATACATCTCATAATTTTATGGATGTTTATCCTGTATCCCCTCAGCCTCCACCACACCAGAGAAAACAACCTGAGCTTTTCTAGCCTCTCCTTAGAACTCATACCCTGTAATCCAGGCACCATCCTTATAAATCTATTCTGTACCCTCTCCACATACTTCCTGTAATGTGGCAACCAGAAGTGAACATAGCACTCTACGCGTGGCCTCACCAAAGTCTTATAAAGCCACAAAATGATACCCTGACTCTTGCAGTCAATCCCCTAACCAATAAAGGCAAGCATTCCATATACCTTCTTCACCACACAATGTACTTGCGTGGTCACTTTCAGGGAATTATGGACTTGAACCCCAAGATCCCTCTATACATCAATGCTGTTCAACTAAACTGATCTTTGTATTACCTGCAAACTTACTAGCCCACCCATCTACATTTTCATCCAAGTTATTAACATATAATCACAAACAGAAGTCGCAGTACAGATCCCACCAGAAGTCACGAACCTCCAGCCAGCAAAAGACCCTTCCACCATTACCCTCTGCCTTCTATGGGCATGCCAACTCCGAAGCAGCCAAATCATCATGGAACCCATTCATTTTAATCTTCTGGATCAGCCTACCAAGAGGGACCTTGCTGAATGGAATGTTAGCTTATACAGAGAAAAATTGAGAAACATGCTTACTTCAGTTTCAGCTTCTGGAAAGATTAAATGGCGCCAATATAAAAGTAAATCACAACTGAAATTTTGTTAAGATATTACAAGCAAGACATATATCCTCCCATCACCAAGCCAAAATGCTGCCAAAAGTGAGCGAGTATCACAAAAGGTTTTAATAAAACTGCCCAAAATTTCTAGGGATCTTCAGATGCATGCAACTTTAGAACGTGTACTTACCAACTTATTCATTATATAAATATTGTGCATTGTATATTGTAGGCAACTGTATTTTGAAATTACTGGAGCTTTGAATCAATAACAATTTCCCTGAAAAATAATACATAGGAGCGAACATAATGTAACTTCGGTACCTGCATTGCTGATGGGAAGAGTTCCTCCAACCACTCCTGAAGGTTTACTGGAAAGATTAGAATTGGCCCAGGGACTGCGAGCGTTGAAATCTTTATCTGCATTGGCAAGTGGGGTGCTCTTGGCATTTATTCCTACCGGATCAAAAAGACCACTATTATTAAAATTGTTAAAATTATTATTATTAAAATTATAATGTAAAAATGAGAGCCAAAAAATATTTATTTTAAATTTTAAAATTAAGATTATTTTAAATGCCTTCAGCTTATCCAGTTACTGTAATTTTAACTGAAGTTTTATTTTGTCCAATCTCTATTTCTCCTACTCAACAATAACTTTATTGCTTCCTAGGGAAAAATGTTTTCAGTTGATTGTTATGACACAGCAGTGAACCCCTCTGTTAATTAAACCAAACACCCAGAAAAGCTCACCTCACCTTGTAATCTGTTAAAATGAGTGACACAGAACTCCCAAATTCCACTTTTTAAGAAAAAAATATCAATTTATTTTTTAACTCAAAAAGTGAACATTAAACAACAACTAATCACAATTTTAGGCCCCTATTCCTCTTAAGTGCTTATTACCTGCCTCCAACTCTATAACAAAATGCTGTTCCAATAAGACACTTATTAAAATTACATTAACTTAATTTCAAAACTACACAGCCGCTGTCGTGATCTTCCAACTGACGAGTCCTATGGGTTGTCTTCTTGCTTTTTACTGTGTCTATTTTTCATACGAAAATGTACCTTTGATAGAGAGTGTTTCCTAATTTCTTGGAGAGCAAGATGTTAGATCTCCAGGATTTTGTGTTTCGATGGCAGTTGCTCTCCTTCCAATTTTCAAAATGTCCGCATTTTATAACCTCAACATCAGATTGTCTTATTGGTTCGATGTTGGCAAAACAATAAATTCAAACTTGCTTGAGTTTTGGTATCCTGGGATATAACTTAAACTGATCAGTTTAATTCGAATTGCTGTCAAAACAGCAACCAAAACTCAAGTATCATTTCACAGCCAAATGTTACATTTTTTCAATTTTACAGTACACTCTGGGACTGCCATTTACTCATATATACAGGTGCTTATAAGCTCTCAGTTCAGAACAGCATTCACTCTCTCAAAGGTGCAGTGAAATTAAAAGGAATACTGGAAAAATAAATCAGAAAATAGCAACTACATAATGCAAAACATAAGATTTGATGAAAATCAAAAGGAGAGCATAATAATTGTGAATTAGAAGATTAATAGCAAATAGAAACAAGAGAGGTGGTATGGATAATGTGACATAAACAGATGACTCACTCTACTAGTTGTTAATATTGTAATTGCTGTTTACATAAACATATGCAACTTAAACCTGCTTGAAGCTCATACTACTCTTTAGCCCTACTAACGAAATACTCTTTGCTTAATTTAAACAACTTTTTTTGTTACGAACCTGGTAGATACCTGGATTGTTTCAGATAGTGATACTTGGCTGAAGAAGCTCTAGATGCACTTGTATCTGGGAGAGGCATTATAATGGCTGTAGGCATATTGCTGCTGTTTGATTTACCACTTGAAGAGAAATCTAAAAGGTTTCCCATTCTGTAACGGATGCATATCAAATTATTTTAAAATTAAGAAAAGTTTGAAAATGACACTTAATTATAATAATGGCCTTCTTACTTAAACTGTGATTCCTGACTTGGTCGTTTTTTATCACTTAAATGTGCATTTTTAGTCGGAGAGCTAGATGCTAAATCCCCCGAATCACTCCAGTTGTTGAAATCTTTCAAAATTACATTATTCCATCGTCGAGCACTGCCTTTTGGCTGTGTGCTGCAGCTGCTGCTGCTGTTGCATATACTTTCCTCTGTCTTGTTCACTTTCTGCAATAATAGAAGAAAAATAATGTATGTTAGATGGGCTTTAGATTAGTTTCACAGGTCGGCACAACATCGAGGGCAAAAGGGTTTGTACTGCATTGTAATGTTCTCTGTTCATCAGGTATTAAAACAAATGTTCAAAGTTAAATTGTAACTGGTCTAATCATACATATTTAATTTTGAAATATCATATTTTCAACTTAATGTTGACATTAGAATTGCGTAAAATTCCTAAACACCAAAAATCTTCAGGAGCGAGTCCACAAACCAAGAACAGATTTACAAAAAGAGTGCAGATCAAAAACTTTACTCCAGAATATAGAAATTATGTAGCATTCTTTGGATCATAGGTCCATTTGTGCTATGATCGCTATTTGTATTGTGTAAAACTATAATAAAAAAATGATCTAATCAGATACATCTCTAGCACTAAACAGATAATGGCAAATTCACCACAACAAAATAGTTTTTTTTTACATTAAATGCATAAAATCCAACCTGAGATATTCTGGTATTTATTGAAGGAAGAAGATTTTGATGGGGTTTCTCTTGTTCACCTTGGTTTTCTCTTTCAAGTGAACCAGGTGCTGGATCTGTTTGCCTCGCACATAATTGATGCTGAGAGGGTGTAATTTGTTGAAGTGGCCTTGAAGGCGGGCGAGGATGATGCTGAGGTGGGGGCTGAGGTGGAGGCACAGGCTTCAACTGATTAACAGAATGTTTGTACTGTGTTTCTCTTTGCTGCCTTCCATATTCTTGTACTTGCTGAGGAGTTCCCAAAGCTTGACCAACATGGAAATAGGGATAACGTAGTGCCTACAAATGGAAAGAATTGGACAAGATCATTATGAATACTTACCAATGATGACTCAATGGGTAAATGATGCAATATACCAAAACCAGAAAGGCAGATTATTAAATCTATAATATAGATAGTTAGCTGATGCAAGCAAATTGTCACATTCAGTGATGCTTCTCAATTTATACTCATTTGGAACTGCTTCATCTCATCTGGAAGGATTTAGCTGTGATGGTGCTTTGATCTGAGTAGTTCAATGGATGGCCAGTTTCTAAGTTTGCAAAGAAAGGGACATCCTTTTAAATCTCACCATGTCCCAATCTACAGAATTATGATCAATACATACGAGAACAGAAGTCACATCAGCCAAATTCCTACAACACCACTCATACGGAATTAAAAAAATTAAACTGCCTTATTTCAAAATAATTAAACAATGTAGCAAAAACTATTCTGCAATCAAATGAGAGGACCCGCTACTAAAAAGGGCGTACATACAAAATTGGAACAATAGCAAAGACTTCAGCTACATGAATAGCTACTGTTGGTTGCTATAAAGCTTTATAGGTAAACTCAAGCTTAAATGTAGGAAAATGTATCAAATGAATTGTCATTTACTCTAGCACTTTCAAAAGCTACACAGAAGATCAGCAATCAATACCAATAACATTCGAAAACACAGCAGTCAAAAGAAATATCAACTCCACATACAGGTTCATTAATATTAAACCACACAATGATGTCACAATTCTAACTCATGCTATAACTGGACAAGTCAGATTCTGGTTTGATAGATCATTTTTTGTTTTGTTTTAATTTAACAAGATGACCTCTCGCTGAAACATAAACACCCAATGTTGCTGATGTGGTTTCAACAATAAAACTAATACTTATAAAGCAATGAAAATGAAGTTAAAATAGAACAGACAAAACAAACGAACAGATACACAATATGCCTTTTAAAAATGCTGAAACATCAGAAATATACTCCCAGTAATTCCAAACTAACTCCTTGACAAGTTAATCATTGATCCTTTCAACACAGAAAAAATGTCACTAATTCAAATCTAAATATCCAAACTTACAAATATTAAAATATACACAATCTCTCAGTCTACATCACAACTGAAAACATTGAATTTTTAATCTGAAACACATATAGCAATTCGATTGGTGACAAGTATGCTTGCATAACAGGTTACATTTATTAATCTTCAAAAAAATGGCATATAACACAGAATTCCTTCGGATCAACAATTAAATGGAAAATACCAATTTCAAACTGGATTGAGCAGCTTGAACTTGTAATGGATGTATGTTGTCAATTCTATGCAGTGCAGAGTGGAGGACACGAGGACAAAAAGGCAAAGTATTAACTACTATGGAGGAAAGCTAATAAAACCAAATTACACACCCAAGCTTTCATTTTGCTTTTGAAAACATGATCCCTGAGCACTTTCCTGTGGAAAGTTCAGGAGAAAATGCAAAACTTCAAAATCTGAGTGTGAATACATTTTCATAGATTCAAAGAATCCTTACAGTGTTGCATCAAGCCATTCAGCCAATTGAGTCTGCACTGACCCACCACCAGACCCTAGCCCCTTAACCTCAAATAGGGTGTTTGCCATGGTTAATTCATTTAACTGCACATCCCTGGAATGTGGGAGAAAACCCACGCAGACATGGGGAGAATGTTTGTGTGGAGTTTGCACAGTCCCCAAGGCTGGAATCAAACCCAGGTCACAGGCAGCAGTGCTAACCACTATGCCACTGGGATACCATTTTCAGAAAGAAGGAGAAAAGCAAATTAAACGTAAATAGAATTCAAACTTTGTGCAAATCGATGTTAATGGTGGCAGTAGAAGGAGAAGACGCGATATAAAAGACAGTTATTGTACCTAAAGTTGTAAAATACAAAATCAAAAACGTGATACTTAGCATGAAAAAGGCCTCAATTGAGCAGGTTGAGTTAAGTGGATAGTTTTGTATGTGTTTTCGGAAAGTTATAAACAGAAAAACAAAGGAGGCTTAGATTCATGAGAATGTTAGAAAAGTTACAAACTCCCAATTTTAGAGAGAGAAAGACTCGAGAAGGTCAAATTATATGGTGGAAAAACTTAAAGATTTCAAATTAGAATAGTCCTTAAGAACATAAAGGGATTTAAAGTCAAGGGCAAAGGACTGCCTAAACTGATCCAGCATCAGGAAAACAAAAATCACAAGTTTATTAAAGTTGACCAGAAAGCATTCTCTGCCACAAACTGCTGCTAAGCAGAATTGATAAGTTATTTATAATTGCGGGAGATTTATTGAAAGATAATATTGAAGACTAAGGGAGCAAGAAGGACACATAAGGATTAAACTGCACAGAGTCAGAGATGTACAGCATGGAAAAAGACCCTTCAGTCCAACCAGTCAATGCCGACCAGATATCCCAACCCAATCTAGACACACCTGCCAGCATCCGGCCCATATCCCTCCAAACCCTTCCTATTCATATACCCATCCAAATGCCTCTTAAATGTTGCAATTGTTCCAGCCTCCACCACTTCCTCTGACAACTCATTCCATACACATACCACCCTCTGGGTGAAAAAGTTGCCCCTTAGCTCTCTTTTATATCTTTCCCCTTTCACCCTAAACCTATGCCCTCTAGTTCTGGACTCCCTGGTCCCAGAGAAAAGACTTCACCTATTTACCCTATCCATGCCCCTCATAATTTTTGTCAACCCTCAGCCTCTGATGCTCGAGGGAAAACAGCCCCAGCCTGTTCAGCTTCTCCCGATAGTTCAAATCCTCCAACCCTGGCAACATCCTTGGAAATCTTTTCGGAACCCTTTCAAGTTTCACAACATCTTTCCGATAGGAAGGAGACCAGAATTGCATGCAATATTCCAACAGTGGCCTAACCAATGTCCTGTACAGCCGCAACATGACCTCCCAACGCCTGTATTCAATACTCTGACCAATAAAGGAAAGCATACCAAACTCCTTCTTCACTAACCTATCTGCCTGTGACTGCACTTTCAAGGAGCTATGAACTTGCGCTCCAAGGTCTCTTTGTTCAGCAACACTCCCTAGGACCTTACCATTAAGTGTATAAGTCCTGCTAAGATTTGCTTTCCCAAAATGCAGCATCTCGCATTTATTTGAATTAAACTCCATCTGCCACTTCTCAGCCCATTGGCTCATCTGGTCAAGATCCTGTTGTAATCTGAGGTAACCCCCTTCGCTATCCACTCCACCTTCAATTTTGGTGTTATCTGCAAACTTACTGACTGTACTTCTTATACTCGCATCCAAATCATTTATGTAAATGACAAAAAGTAGAGAACCCATCACCTATCCTAGTGGCACTCCACTGGTCACAGGCCTCCAGCCTGAAAAACAACCCTCCACCACCAGCCTCTGTCTTCTACTTTTGAGCCAGTTCTGTATCCAAATGGCTAATTCTCCCTGTATTCCATGAGATATAACCTTGCTAATCAGTCTCCCATGGGGAACCTTGTCGAACGCCTTACTAAAGTCCATATAGATCACATCTACTGCTCTGCCCTCATCAATTCTCTTTGTTACTTCTTCAAAAAACTCAATCCAGTTTGTGAAACATGATTCCCACACACAAAACCATGTTGACTATCCCTAATCCGTCCTTGCCTTTCCAAATACATGTACATCCTGTCCCTCAGGATTTCCTCCAACAACTAGCCCACCACCGATGTCAGGCTCACTGGTCTATAGTTCCCGGGGTTGTCCTTACCACCCTTCTTAAACAGTTGCACCATGTTTGCCAACCTCCAGTCTTCCGGCACCTCACCGTCACTATTGATGATACAAATATCTCAGCAAGGGACCCAATCACTTCTCTAGCTTCCCACAAAGTTCTAGGGTACACCTGATCAGGTCCTGGGGATTTATCCTCCTTTATGCGTTTCAAGACATCCAGCACTTCCTCCTCTGTAATATGGACATTTTTCAAGATGTCACCATCTATTTCCTTACATTCTATATCTTCCATATCATTTTCCACAGTAAATACTGGTGCAAAATACTCGTTTAGTATCTCCCCCATTTTCTGCGGCTCCACACAAAGGCCATCTTCCTGATTTTTGAGGTTCCCTATTCTCTCCCTAGTTACCCTTTTGTCCTTATATAGTTGTAAAAACCCTTTGGATTCTCCTTAACCTGATTTGCTAAAGCTATCTCATGTCCCCTTTTTGCCCTCCTGATTTCCCTCTTAAGTGTACTCCTACTGCCTTTATACTCTTCTAAGGATTCACTCGATCGATCCTGTCTATACCTTACATACGTTTCCTTCTTTTTCTTAACCAAACCCTCAATTTCTTTAGTCATCCAGTATTCCCTATACCTACCAGCCTGTCCTTTCACCCTAACAGGAATATACTTCCTCTGCATTCTTGTTATCTCATTTCTGAAGGCTTCCCATTTTCCAGCCGTCCCTTTACCTGTGAACATCTTCCTCCAATCAGCTTTTGAAAGTTCTTGCCTAATACTGTCAAAATTGGCCTTTCTCCAATTTAGAACATCAACTTTTAGATCTGGTCTGTCCTTTTCCATCATTATTGTAAATCCAATTGAATTATGGTTGCTGGCCCCAAAGTGCTCCCCCACTGACACCTCACTCACCTGCCCTGCCTTATTTCCTAAGAGTTTTGCCCCTTCTCCAGTAGGTACATCGACATACTGAATCAGAAAATTGTCTGGTACACATTTAACAAATTCCTCTCCATCTAAACCCATAACACTATGGCAGTCCCAGTCTATGTTTGGAAAGTTAAAATCCCCTACCATAACCACCCTATTATTCTTACATAGTTTATGGAGAAAAATCTAATGGCAGGTGTCAACAGTTCTTTTTCTACCTGTGATGAAGCACTGAGTTACACAATGTACAGCACAGAAGAAGGGCATTCGAGTGAAGCAGTACATCTGATGTTTTACTCCACAGATCTCCTCCCAACCTAATCTAATCCTAACACTAAAACTACAAGAGTCTTGATCTCATGCCTTTACCATTTAGTTTTCAAAACAGTCACTGGAACCATCAACCATCTTTATTTGAGTAAGCCTGTTTCAGCCTTTTGTGATCTGCGCAATCCCCCAGTTCTGTAATTATCCCTGAACCTGTTTTTAATGCTTCCATGTTATGAACATGAAGGCTAAAACAGTGCACAGTTCACAAGTATGATGTAATCAGGGATTGTAACAAATTTAACATAATTTCTCTGCATTTCAGTGCTATGTCTCAAGAAATGAACCCCAGTAAATTGTTTTTTTTAAATAGATATTTTTATTTGAAATTTAACATTCTTACAAGTTTACAAAAATAAACAAAACTCTCAAGTACAAACATTGATATACAATTAAATCTTAAATATATAATAGCCAAAATTTAACAAAAGAAAAATACAGAGAAAGAAATAAAAACAAAACTCAACTAACTACTAATCTAACCTACAACTAACCAGAGTGTATATTTAAGTCTCTTACATTATTTAAATAAGAGAAAGAGAGAAAAAAAACAAAAAAAAAAATCAACGGATAACAGAAATTGGATAGTGAGATACATGCTCGGAATGTGTTAACATCAAATGTAACAAAACCCGTATTCGTGCAGGATTCCTCTCCCAAGGGGCCCCGGACCAGCCAGGTTCGTAATCTCAATTAAATAAAAGCCCTTGTTAGGATAGCCGAAATATCTGTATTCATATAATTCAAGAAGGGCTGCCATATTTTATAAAATAATTCGGTCTTTCAGTGCACCATATTTGTAAGGAAGTCAAGGGGAATACATTGCATAATTAATCTGTGCCAATTTGAAAGTCCAGGGGGGCCCTCGGCCACCCAGTTTACCAAAATATTTTTCCTTGCACAGAGAGAATAGAAAATAGTCTCTTCCCGTGCACGTCCAGGGAGGGAAAGTTCAAAAAGCCCAGAAGGAGAGATACAGGATCCACTTTAATTTCCGTTCCTAAAATTTCTGTCAGGGCACTTGCTACTTTAGTCCAGTATCTACGGATCTTATGACAGGTCCATAGACAATATACAAGACTGCCCACCTCTATTTTACATTTGGGACACATTGGAGATGCTCCTACTTTAAACTTTGCCAATCGATCCGGTGCTATATGGGCCCTATGAAGTACCTTCAGCTGGATAGCCTGAGTTCTGTTACAGATGGTGATTCTTCTGGCGTTTTCCCAAATATCATTCCACGTTTCTATAGAGATTTCTAGTCCCAATTCCTGATCCCATGTTTTAAGCAGATTGTCCATATCTCCCAATACTTCATCATGTAGTAAATGATAAATGGTACTGATGGAGGATACCCCCATTGGTCATAGTACTCTACATTCTCTATCTGATTTATAAAGACTATCTAATAATGTAATCTTCTTCTGTATATAATCTCGAATTTGGAAGTGTCGATAGAGGTCTCCGTTAGGTAATCCAAATTTCTGACGCAGCTGTTCAAAAGACATCAAGACCCCATCTTTAAATAGGTCCAATCTTCCCCTTGCCTGTGGAAGCTGTAGCTTCTTCAGATTAATGAGGGGCTGTCTATGATTCCAGATAAAGGAACCCAACCAGCCATATAATTTACATAGTGCCAGCCTCGGCAGCATCACCGGAAGCATTCTCATAGGGTATAGGAGACGGGGCAGGACATTCATTTTAATTAGTGCTATTCTATCCAGCCAGGAAATTGGAAGGTCTCCCCATTGCTGGAGGTCCTGCCTTATCCTTTCTAGTAAATGCACAAAGTTAGCCTTGTATAACTGACCAAATACTGGGGTAATAAAAATCCCTACATATAAGAAACCCTCCAGGGACCAACGAAAGGGAAAATGGGATCCGTCCACTAAGTGGGGTATCATAGCAAGGCCACCTATTGGCATAGCCTCCGATTTTGAGAAATTAATTTTATAGCCTGAGAATGCGCTAAATGTATTAATAACTTGGATTAAGCGAGGTACGGACATCAGGATTACTGAGGAATAGAAGAACATCATCTGCATAAAGGGTAATTTTATGTTTACCTGTACCAATCCTGAGGGGCGTTATATTAGGATCAGCCCGTAAAGCTTTTGCTCGTGGTTCAATTATTAGCGTAAATAACAATGGCGAGAGAGGACATCCCTGACGGCAGCCCCTACCCACACTGAAGCTATCCGAACCTAATCCGTTGGTAACCACAACTGCTTTGGAATCACTATATAATGTTAAGACCCATTTGGTAAACACCTTTTCAACGCCAAACCTTTCCAATGTGTAAAACAAATATGACCATTCAACCCTATCAAATGCCTTTTCCGCGTCTAATGAAACTACTACTCCTGGTATCTTTCCCTGATGGCAGGCTTGAATCATATTCAGAACCCTACTAATATTATTGGATGATCTACAGCCCTTAATAAACCCCGTCTGATCCTCCTTTACGATATGTGGCAATACCCTTTCTAGTCTCAATGCTAACGTTTTAGATAGGATTTTAAAAATCTACATTTAGCAAGGATATTGATCTGTATGATGTACAATCTTCTGGATCCTTTCTTTTTTTAAGGATAGGAGAGATATTTGCCTCTTTCAGCAAAGGCGGGAGACAACCCTGACTATATGCATAGTTAGGAGGAGAAAGTGAGGACTGCAGATGCTTGAGATCAGAGCTGAAAATGTGTTGCTGGAAAAGCGCAGCAGGTCAGGCAGCATCCAAGGAGCAGGAGAATCGACGTTTCGGGCATGAGCCCTTCTTCAGGAATTCCAGCAACACATTTTCAGCTATATGCATAGTTATACATGTCCATTAGTGGACCAGCCAATATTTCTGTAAATTCTTTATAGAATTCAGCTTGAAAACCATCTGGGCCAGGTGCCTTACAGCTCTGAAGCTGCCTGATTGCGTCAAGTATTTCTTGGACTGTTAGGGGAGCATTTAAGACCGATACCTGTTCCGGAGTTAGGCCCGGAAAGGTCAAATTTTTAAAAATTGATTGCATCCTCCTAGTCCTGTCTTCACAATCCTGCGAATTATATAAATCAGAATAAAATTTTAAAAAGATTGCATTTATCTTTTTATGATCATGAGTCAAAATACCTATACTTTCCTTGATAGACGCGATAATTTGAGGGGCCTTTTCTTTCTTTGCAAGAAATGCTAAGTATCTACCCAGTTTGTCGCCAAATTCATATAACCTTTATTTTGCAAATAATATTTCCCTCTTAGCCATTTGGGTAAGCGTGGTGTTTAGAGCTGTCCTAAGGGCCGTAATCCTTTGCAATTTAATAATAGAAGGTCTATCAGCGTATGCTGCTCCAGCTGCTTTTAAGCGAGCTTCGAGCAGACGCTGTTGTTCTCCTTTTAATTTTTTCTGGGTCACTGAGTAGGAGATTATCAAACCTCGCGCGTAAGCTTTGATGGTCTCCCACATCATTGATGGGTTGCTAGCCGTACCTGAATTAATTTCTAACAAAGTTTTAAATTCTTGAGAAAAGTACTTTACAAATTTACTATCTTTCATTAGGAAGGGGTCCACACGCCAATGCCGAGGGGATGTCCCGTTGTTCCTCGCCTTAGTTTCCATATATACAGCGACGTGGTCGGAAATTACTATACTACCTATTTTACAGGATGATATGGAATTTAAAGAAAAAAAATCGAGGGGGAAAAAAACATATCAATTCTGGTATGGCATTTATGTGGATTGGAGTAAAAAGAAAAATCTCTAGCCTGTGGATGAAGACATCTCCATACATCTACTAATCCTAATTCTTTATTCAGATCCACCAATTGTCTAGATCTGGGAAATACTCCTGCAGTACTCTTGGGAATCCTATCTATTTCCGGATCCATAATACAATTAAAGTCGCCCCCTATAATTGTATGACGGGCACCAAGAGCCATCAATATTGAGAAGGCTTCCTTTATAAATTTAAAGGGGTGTGCTGTGGGGGGGGGGGGGGGGCAGTACAAATTTAAAATCCCATATTCCTCTCCATTTATAAGGGCTTTAATCAGAATATATCGTCCAGATTCGTCTTTTATCTGATTTAGGATTTTGAAAGGGAAATTCTTCCCAATAAGAATAACAACTCCCCTACTTTTTGAGCTAAAAGAAGAAAAAAAGGCCTGATCAAATCCATCCTGTCGTAATTTCAAGTGTTCTTTAGCCAACAGGTGTGTCTCCTGTAGGAGAGCTATAATCAACTCTTTCCTTCCTAAGATTTGAAATTATATTTTCTTCCTTTTGACTGGCAAATTACTCCCCTTGACATTCCAGGTGCACCACTTAACTGACTGACCAACCATAATCATCCGGGCAAATCAGAGACCCCTCGGGAGGGGAAACCCTATCCAGAACATCCCGAGCATAGAGCATATAAAATTCACAAAAATAAAGGCTCTCTAATACACTCACAACAGTATGACAAAAAACTATTTCTAAATAATAAAAAACATATTTAAATGGAGATTTTCCCCCTTGTTCTCAGGGGATGTCACTTCCTTTCCAAAGGTCCATCGTATCCTCTCCCAACCAATGCCCACCCTTGACCCAGGCGCTCCTCAATAGGATGAGGAGAATTTAGATATAATACAAAGCTAGAGTTAACAGTGAGCACACTACCCCCACCCACACCTGGATATATTTGGTAATGTTAATACCATGTATAGACATATATAACTATAAAATTACAACCTCAACAAGTAATAATAAAATATAATAATACAAAATAACAAGGGAAAACAACCCCGCTCCTAGAGACAGAGGTAAAATAGAATAAGGTAACCACCTCCCCCCACCAACATTAACTAAACTCCCCGACTTTTTTATATATATATAAAAACCCCAAAGGGGGGAGAAAATCGTTAAATAGAGAACAGATAATTAAACCCCTCTCCCCACCCCCCAAGATAATATTAAACAATAAGGTAAGAAAAAAGAAAAAGTGGGGGGGGGGATATAAACCGGAGTGGGGGAAAGGCAAACCAACATCCATTGTCTCTTACAATTTATCTAAGAGAGTCCAAAAATTCTTTAGCCTTTTCTGGTGATCCAAAGTTATACACGGATCCTTCATGGTTAAAGCGTAGCGTCACTGGGTAGCGTAAGGAGTACTGAATATTTAAGTCCCTTAAACACTTCTTCGCCTCATCGAATGCCTTCCTCTTTCGGACAAGAGCTGGGGAAAGGTCCTGGAATAACATAATCTTGGATCCTTTATAGGTCAAGGCTTGGGAATCTTTTCCAAGATTTCTAGAGGCTTCTAGGAGTATCTGCCTCTCCCTATAGCTCTGCAGCCGGAACAGGACCAGGCGGGGATGCTGGTTTGAGCCGGGCCCGCGCATTGCGACCTGGTAGGCCCATTCTACCCTTACCTGGCCTGATCCAGCCTCCAGATTTAAAAGCTGTGGCAGCCACTGCTCGAGAAACGCTGTAAGCTGGCCTTCCTCTTCCCGTTCGGGAAGGCTCAGCAAACGAATATTTTCTCGACGACCTCGATTATTGAGGTCGCGTCAATGTGATTCTCTAAGGTCCGGACTCGCTGTTCGAGAGTCTGGACCCGACCCACAGCCGATTGTGCTGTAGTTTCGGAGGTCGTGGCCTTTAGCTCTGCCCCTCAACTCGGTGCTCGATTTCCTTAATGTCTCGGTCGTGCTTTTGCAGTGCAGCCGAGAGCGAGTCCCATCGACTTCGGGATTCTTCAATGAAAGTGTCGATCTTCGCATCCAGTTTAGAGATGATTTCCACGAGGCTCGCCACCGTAGGTAAGTCCCCCGGGGCGGCTGTGGACGCCTCTGCTGCAGCTGGAGAGGGTGGGGGAGGGGTTCCTGCTTGCTGAGAGCTGCGGGCTCCCTTCCCTTTAGTCATTTTACTAAAGATTAGATTGTTTAAATTTAACACTAAGCAACTAAATAAATTAAACAGCTATTTTAAACGATTTGGTGAGTGTGGTGGGGGTGGGGGCCCACTTTGCCCAAGTCTTGGGAGGAGCACTATAGGCTCAGACTTGCTGGGTCACCGCCATCTTGGATCCCCCGTAAATTGTTTTTAAAAATGTCCTTACTAATGTTTCATGATTCTGGATTAGTGGTGCTGGAAGAGCACAGCAATTCTTGAGTGGCTTTCTTCTGCTCCAATGTCTTATGGCGCCCTCTGCAGTATGATTTGTGTGATTGCAGACTGTTTTTTGCTCTTCTTCCTATCTAATCTAATTTTCCAAGCAGTATCGACTGTTTCAATCTTCTAAGAAAACTGCAACACATGGTGACTCCACACTGAAGTAAATTAACCAATTACTAAAGAAAATGCAAGGATTACATTCAGAACTAGATAGATTTAATTCCATCACTTTATCAAAATACAAGTTTCACATGCAGACAAAAGAAATGAAAATGTACTCCTATCATTTCAACATGAGCTGGACAAATTCGATGATGTTTGACAAATCTAGTGAAATGAGCTGAAAGAGCTCCTTCAGTTTTGCAAGGTTCAACTTTTTACCATTCCCTCAAGGTAACTACAAGTCAAACAACTTTATACAAGCATTAGTACTGAGTACTTAAAAACTGATCAACTGTCATTTCTCTAGTTGATTAAAAACTCACCTGGCTTGGAGTTGGTCGCTTTTTTGGGTCCCATTGGAGCATATCTCTCATGAGTTGAATAGCTTCACTACTTGCATTGGGAATCAAAGTCTTGAGGTTATTGGGGACACACTGAGGCCAACGGAAGTTCATGGCTGCTGCAAGCTGATAGCCTTCTGACCAATTATTCTAAGATGACAAATATAAAATTATCCGATGAAGTAAAAGCAGGGTAATTCACATTGTAAGAGCAAAATGTTACGTGAACAACACAAGTTAAATTTTTCTTATCTCCCATATTACAATTTCCAAACTCAATAGTGGCTGAAAGACTGATGGGAATAGTGGGTCCAAAGAACAAGCAATAAACCAATATAAAAGCAAAATAGTGTATCTGAAATAATTTCAGGTAATTATGAATTTTAAAATCAAAATAGCAACCATTGGAAATAAAACCTGCATCAGTATTCAGCCCAACAAGTGAGAGAGTTAATATTCAAGGTTGATAACCTTTCATCAGATTTGGACAAAATTAGAGATGCAAACAGTTCTCAGCAACTTCAACATCATTCAAGAAAATCAACACAATCCAGGACAAAGCAATCCACTTGAGTGGAATTCCATCCTCACTTTAAACAGAGTTCCTGAACCACTAACACTGGCAACAATGTGCTCAGCAGGAACTCAACAAGGTTCCTTATCAGCCCCTTCCAAACTCTAAACACTTGCCAACTAGAAGGACAAACATGTGGGAACATCACTTGCAAAATCCTAATTGACACACCAATAGCCTTAGAACTATATTGTAATTCATAGTTTCTGGATCAAAATACTAGAATTCACTTTTTAAACAGCCCTGCACTGTTCCTATACCGCCTGGGTTTCTGTAGATCAAGAAAGTGGCTCACCACTATCTTCTCAAGAGTAATTAGGATGGGCAACAAAAACAGCCTAGCCAATGATGCTAAAATTCCATGAAAGAATGCACTATTAGTGAAGAAGAGTGGGAAAAAGATTAGGAGAGATCCAGGATAGTGAGGAGGGTAGATGAGACTAAATGACAAAAGTTAATTGTGTAAATCAAAATTAAGCTACTATGAGCGAAGCAGAGAAGCAACAAGATATGCTTAGAGAAGATGTGAATGATGATGAACAAAAATGAAAGAAGAAACCCAAAATAAAGCAAAGAATGAAAGGAAACAGGCTATGATGCAACACTTGCCCTTTTAACACTTCATTGTCCCAGAATCTCAGAAATTCCTTCAATGTGGAAACAGGCCCTTCAACCTAACGAGTCCATACCGTTCATCCGAAGAGCAACCCAAACAACCCTTTCCCCTACCCTATTATCCTACATTTACTCCTAACTAATGCACCTAACCTACACATCCTTGAACACTATGGGCAATTTAACATGGCCAATCCACCTAACCTGCGCATCTTTGGATTATAGGAGGAAACCAGAGCACCCAGAAACCCATGCAGACACGGGGAGAGTGTACAAACTCCACACAGACAGTCGGTCCATGTCAAAAAGGCTTCAGGCACTGCCTCCTGATGAAAATGCAATTGATATGCAATTCATACATATGAACAAACAAATCAGGAGCATGAATGTGCTTCACCATTCATGATGATCATGGTCAATCGAATTGTAACTTCAGATCTACATTCCTGCCTACCCCCGATAACCTTTCATCCCCTTGCTGAACAATGAGCTACCTACTTCTGCCCTAAACATATTCAAGAACTCTCTTCATGAAAGGTGATAAAAACAGAGTTCTAAAGATTCATGACCCTCTGAGTGAAAAGAATTCATGCTATCCATTACAAAATTGGTGAACGCTGATTTTTAAAAATAACCCTCGTTCCAGATTCTGCCAGAAGAGGAAACGTTCTTTATACAGATACCTTATTGAGATGCATGAGGATATTGTATTTTTCAATCAATTCACTCTTACTCTAAACTCCAACTGATACAAACCTAGCCCCTCAAGTTAATATCCTGTATTCACTGTTCATGATACTTCTCAACATTGGAGACCAAACCCAGATGTGAAACCACTTTGCAGAACACTGATTCAGTCCACAAATTGAACCCAAGTTTCTGGATGCTTAAAATTGCAATTTGCCGCTTTGATTCCATATTGACATTGATCACTGCAGCATTCCAATGGACAAGGTACAGAACTGCATCATTTGAATAGGTATTTTAAAGCCTTCCAGACTGTGTTGAACTTGCAGATCGTAAGTTCTGTCACTCTTTTTTAAGTTTCACTGGGTTTTTTTTGTTGCTTTCATATTTTTTCATCATTTAACCCTCCTGCCTTCCATCCAGAGACATTGCCTTTTACTCTCGCACTTCCCTTTGACTGACACAAATTATTGCACTTCTAACTTTCACTTAATTCAGAACTTATTCCAGTTCAGCTGAAAAGCTATCAACCTGAAATATTATAAGTTTCCCTTAAAACAAATGCTGCCAGACCTGAATATCGCAACATTTACTCTTTTTAAAAGCAGCAAACAAATAAGACCTGAGAATATGTAACAGCAGTTAAAAAAGCAAGATGGGGTGAAGCTATGGATAGATATGAAAACAAACATCATATTAAAGATAAATAAACAAAAGGAACAACTGGAGACGTAATACAGGCCATAGCCTCTTGAATAGACCTGAGAAGGAAAGGACAAAAGCCCTGCATTTAGTCAATAAGTGGCTGTCACCGTTGAAAATCATAGAAACCCTATGGTGTAGATGCAGGCTATATGGCCCATAGAGTCACACTGACTCTGAAGAGCATCCTACATGAATCCACCCCAACTCACTGTAACCCTGCACATCTCTGTATACTATGGGCAATTTAGCACAGCCAGACCACCTTAGCCACGCATCTTTGGAATATGGAAGGAAACCAGGGCACTCGGAGAAATCTCATGCAGACACTGGGAGGAAACCCACACAGAATATGCAAACTCCACAGACAGTCGCCAAGGGTGGAATTGAACCCAGGACCCTGACGCTGTCAGACAGCACTACTAACTACTGAGCCACTGTCCTGCCCCATGGGGCATTGAACTGCCTCCAGGTAGTCAGATTTAGGTGAAAAGTCAAGAAGTCTTGACACTGGAAATGGGAGAGAGGACGTAAACTTGAAGTGAAGGGTTAAGTAGCATGCAAATTTAGCTATCCTTGCAACCATAAGAGAATGGTTGCTGCAGTCCAACACATAATACATTAAGAAATAAAAGCTAGTCACATTAAATACATGCTAGCTGTTGCCTTTTCCTTTACTGCACACAATTTAAACACATTGAAACCAGGTAAAAAGGTCTCAGAAGTGTGAACCAGAAAAAATATTACAGAACTACACACATCCCCAAGGGTTTCCTTATCCCCAGTAACATTCAAGTTTGACATCAATCAAACACTATTACTTTATTATGTAAAAAATCAGATTGAAGAGAAATATTGACGACATATGCTATGGGCATCAACATACAGTCACAGAGTTGTACAGCATGGAAACAGACACTTTGGTCCAACTGTCCATGCCAACCATATATCCTAAATTTATCTACATTGTAACTTTTCAATTAAAGTAAATGCAAGCACTTCGTTAATGTTTCACACCTTTTTAGGGGTTCCTAAAACTTGGCAAATTTTGAAAATCTCATCTATTTCACTGGAGCCAGGAAAGAGAGGTCTTAATGTGTAGAGTTCTGCCATAATACAACCAACAGCCCATACATCAATAGGAGAACTGTAATTTGTTGAGCGCAGAAGGACTTCAGGTGCTCTGTACCTTTAAACAAAAATTAAAACAATTAGACAAGTCATAGAGGACATAACCTAAGAAGAAAATACGATGTGATTACTATGATTTGTTCCTTCCCAAATTAAAATTTAATTTATTGGACATTTTGGCTCCTTTTGAAAAGCACTTACTCCACCTGCTGGTAAATACAAGGCCACTACTCATACACTTTTCTGATCTTCATGACAAAATCCTTTGGAATTAGTTTTAGAGAATCATTTAGAATCCAACAGATGAGAATGTGCAATAGGAACACAACAATTCCAGACTGCAAGTAGAAAAGCTCCAAGCATGCTTAAAATTACTATTTAAATTTACTTCCCAAAGTAGGGTGTCCAGAAATGGACAATAATCCAGATGAGGTCCAACCAGGTATACAATAACACAGCTGCTGTTGTGCTGTCCTTATTTCCCATGTGGATTGTCGATTCTTTCAACCCTAATAGTTTGCACAGATATACCCACAGGTTCCTCTGTTATTGCACTCCACAGATCTGTACTTTGAATTTTATATTGCCTTTCATTTCAGTAGGAAAGACCAGGAATCACTTCAAGGTTCTAGAATTATGCAATCCTCAGTGAAGAAAGAGTCATTTGGCCTATCAAGTCTGCACCAAACCTCCCAAGAGTTTCCCATCTAAACCCAGAACTCTCACCTTATCCCTTTAACCCCACATTTACCGTGTTTAATCCACCGAGCGTGCAAATTCCCGGACACTACAAAGCAATTTAGCATGGCCAATCCACCTAATGTGCACATCTTTGGACTATGGGAGGAAAACAGGGCACCCAGGGGAAATCTACACAGACATGGGGAGACCATGCAAACTCCACACAGAATTAAATTTCATCTCCTTATTGTCCATCCATACTGCCAACCTATGACCATCTCACTCACCATTCACTATATATTTTTTCCCCAGTTTTCTTGAAATCATGTCCCATATACAAAATCAAGATAATTGAAATAAAATCAACAAAAAGCAGACCCCTGCATCATTCCCTAGACCAAAACTAAATCATTCACTACTGCTCACTGTCACCTCTCACTCTACAGATTTCACTTCCATGTTGCCACTTCACCTTAATTAAACCAGGTTTGTCTAAGTGACTGTTAATTGGGTCCTAAACTATCATTTTCCCACCACTGAAGTTTAACTAACTGTTGCTTATCCTCACCAGGCAGTCCCCAAGTTGTGAATGGATTACATTGTGGAGTCTGTTCGTAAGTCAATTTGTACACAAATCAGAACACAATGCAGGACAATGTAAATCAGTCGCTCGTAAGTACACAAAATGTATGTATGTCAAGTCTTTAAAATTGACCCCCTGTTACGAGTTTGTGCTCATTATTGAGCATTCATAAGTTGGATATTAGTAAACTAGGGAGCCCCATAGGTATTTTTGAACAAAGGGCATAATATTGGCTAAGCTCCAGTCCTCTAGCAGCATTCGTGTATCTATGGTAGATTTAAAGATTATGGTCAAGACCTCTGAAATTTGACCCCGCCCCAACTTCTTTCTGTATCCTTGAATGCATCTCATTGGACTCTGATGACTTATCAACTTTAAGCACAACCAGCTTAATAATGCCTTTATTATTTAGCCTATCCAGAATCTCATCTACTTTTCCTGTCATAATGACTTGTAAAATCATCTCTCCTTCACTCCCTCTCATACATTTTCTTCTCTTATTTTACTCTCTATCACTGTCACTATCCAACGAGACTTAGATTTTTGTCTTCTATCTAATTTCTGTTCTTGACTAGAGGACATCTCCAACACCATAATGCTCTTCTTAAACACATTACTATGCTTCCCCATCTTTCCTGGGCACCTTGCAATGAGAATATTTAACACCCAATCCTGCCCTTTTTTAAAAAAGCCATGTCTCCAATATTGTCAAATCATCATATTACTACACTGGTGTCTGCACAGTTCACTAATCTCATTTATCACAATTTCACGTACATATCCTGGAGACCTAGACATTAGCTTGTTCCCCAATACTCTGACATCAAGTAATACGAGACCATTTTCTGGTAACAGTCTCACAAGATAGTGGTTTGCACCTGAGATGGTCAATCCTGCATCAAGCATCATAAGTGCGGCTTGGATTTGAATCCAGTATCTAAGTCTGTGCTATATTTGCCTCAGTGGGCTGTGAAAGTGCACGATTTCTTGATCTCTTTTCTTTGTGCCCTTTTCCTGACCAGCTGAGCTTTTTGCTTCTGCTCATCCAAAATCCTGCTCTTCAAATCAGTCATCCTCCAAAGGTTACGGTGATCAGTGATATCTCTCTCTGCTCTCAGAATCTATTATCTTTGTATTTTGCTTGCTCTTGTAGTGGAGGTTTGTATGCCCAGGAGGCAGGACACCCAGAAAGGAGGTGTTTCTCATGGCAGTTTGCATGTCTACAGCTATGTTTACTTAAAAACCCAAAAACAGGGTCATGTGGCCCCTCCAAAGTGTTGCAGAGTGCTTTAAAGCCTCCAATCCCTATTGAAGCAGTTGGTTCTTTGCAAATGCAACATTGTTGCTGTTTTGGCGAGGGCTCTTTCTACAACATTCAAGATATAGGTGTCCAGCTGATTTTAAAATTTAATATTCTAGATAACAACATCTTTCCCACACAACATATCTCCTTAACAAAGCCATTAACCATGAACATGGCCAAGCTAGTGCAGATAGCAAGCATTTAGTAATGAGCATATAATAACAGAATTGGCATAGTCTAGGACTTGGAATTGGTGACTGCTCCTTATTAAGGGTTGTCAAAGATACAAATGAGATAGCAAAAGTGAAAGCTATTCGTCTTTTTCTCTAGTCTAGCATATGCTGCCTACTTCTCACCACTTTACAGGAGCATACTGAGGACACAGGCCTGGTAAACTCTTAGTTTAGTATTCTGTCAGATTTTGTGATGCAATAACAAGCTAAATGCATGTGTTGATTTCAGCATCAAGTGGACAGATTGGTGATGGTTCAGCCTAGTTATGTGAAGCTAACAACGTCCTGTGTCATACTGTCAATGTTAAAAGATGGTGGTATAGCAGCATTCTGACCTAACATTGGCCTTTCTGATGTTGGCAGCTAAACAAACTCCTTACAGGTTTGGGAGAATCTGTTCATTTGCTGCAGCAGGGCCTCACTATGTCTAAACTACCCTGGTCAGACTGCTGATCACCTCTCTCAACCGATCCTCCCAGAGAAGATCTTAAAACATTCCCAAGAATCTGAAGGCCCATCTTCTCCACAACCTCCCTGTGCCTTCAATTATATATGTATATTCACCTGTCAGTATTACTTCAAATCATAGCACTGCCAAATTTTGTTACACCTGAAAATTTTAAGAAGGAGCCCTGTACAATGTACAGTTTAAAGTATTTGTCATGAATTGTCCTGGGACGTCATGCACCTTGGCTGAAAAAGTAACCACCCATTCACCACACTCTCGGCATGATGGAACAAGCAGGCAATTCTTGGTATGCAAACCAACTCCTGTTTCTTGGAGAGGTTGTGAGGATTAATGAACTAACTTGTGTGCAATAACTACATTACAGTTGAAGAAAGCAAAATCCTGACATGTCAGCACTTATTGTCTTATTATCTGTGCTTCAATCAGCTCTCTTTAGAATTACAAATGAATATGACACCCAAGTCCACAAAGTGATATTAAAAACAAGCTGAAAAAACAGAATGCCACAACCAACTGTGAAATAGTTTTATTTTTATTTGCTATCCATGCAGAATTTCACAGCTGCCCTTGACATATCTTAGAGCCACTTAGCAATTGTAAATCTGAACTACAAATAATGCCAAGTATTTTTTAGTAGAAGAGACACCCTTACCATCTTGTAGACACATAATCAGTGTATGGTGGACGAGATCGAATTTCACGAGCTAGACCAAAATCAGCTATTTTTATCAGTTCTGGTCCCATACAAAGGAGGTTTTCCGGTTTCATGTCACGATGAAAAAATCCTGGAATAAAATGCACAAACAAGATAGACAAAATAGCTACCTGTAGCAACACAATATTTTCTCCCCCAAACCAGACTTGTTTTTATGTAACTGCCACCTTATAAACGGTCATCTGACAACCCCCCCAAGACTCCTCTCTTCCCTCAATTCCACTCATCCATGATCTTTTTTCTCATTCAACCCTCTTCCACCTGCCGCATTACCCATTCCTCATACACTTCCTCCACCCTCACTACCCTCAAATCCCCCACCTTGCTCTGCCTTTTCCCCATTCCTCCTACTTAATTTCACCTCCATCCATCTCCCTTTGTCATCCCCCCTCACTCTTTGCCCCAAAGCTATACTCCACCTTCACTCTCCCTGCTGCCCCCTCATTCTCTAACACTCCCCTTCCCCATGTATACGTGCAGGTTGGGAAAAGCAACATGCAATTTCAGCTCTCACAGTTACATAAACAAATGGCTCAAAGATAAAGAGCGGGAAAACCAATGAGGTGAAACAGAATTTTTTCCCCCTCCAAAATCAGATCTAACAAACTGGGCTCAGCAACGGACAGCCAGATCCCATTTTTAAGATGCAGGCTCTTTACCCCATTAAAAATTTATTTCGTTCCAATATTTTAAATTCCTACAGCACATTTCTGCTCAAATAATATTGAAAACCTACCATGTTTGTGGATAAAAGCTAACCCTTGAAGTATCTGGTACATGATGTTTCTAATGGACGATTCAGGAAAGAGTCGGTTTCTGTAAATAAGAATCAGTTATTAATTCCAAAAAACATAGTAAGATGTTTCCACAACTAACAACGTTTTACTGGTCTGGAACATGGTAAAACTTCTAATCTAGTTTTGCAAGCAGAACCACCTCTGAATTCAGTTTTCAACATAGTAATGTTATTTTAAACATTTTGTGTACTCAAGACATGCAAGATGACGGTAGTATTCTAAAATGATCAATTCACTGCAATAAGATCATATATTACAACATTTTCATTTCCACTCAATTACGTAATTCTCAACGAGGGTGCTAATGGCATTGTGACAATAGGGATATTGAACCCAGGAGACCCGGGTTCAAGTCCCACCTTCTCGAGAGGTATGCAATAACATCACTGAGCAGGTTGATTTGGAAAATGTCTACTTCTCAACTTATTAATTTTCAACATGTTTCAACAAAATCCAAACAGCTTTACTGGAAAAGATAATAAAATTGCTGAATTTCAGAAAGGTCTTTCTAAGTCTGTGCTGTTTGCAATTGGGATTTTCCATTTGGTTATTTTTCAGAAACAGGACAGCCAGAATTTCAGGTGAATTTCTAATTTAGGAATACTCAACATCTAAGTTAAGTTCCAAATAATCAAAAACTAACCCAGATAAAAGGTTTCTATATTACGACTTCCCTTTTTGAACTATTTTCCAACATTGATGTTCTTGTTTCTCCTGAGAGCACTTGGGGCAGCTGAGAAAAAGTTGCACGGACTCTCAATGTTTTGTCTGACCTAATCAACCAGTGTCACATGGGAATTCAAATAATTACATCAGCATATTATTTTAACAGTATGCATAATTATCTGTTTTTCTTCAACAAGGTGCTCATAGATGTGCATTTTTTTAAACATTCACTCAAGACCTCCATAATCAGCACCACAGACAGAACATGGAATGGCTCGACAACCCGGATCAGAAGATCCGGAAGCTGATAAGCTGAAGGGCATTCTTGAACCTGAAACAGCAACCCAACTCAAAAGCGAGAAAGCATGGCTATTGAAGCTGAAGGCTGAGGTCCAGCAAAAAAAATCTGTGATTTAAAGGACAGGTTGCAGGTTGGTACAGTACAGGATATCCAAAAGTTAGCGAAAAACAATAATGTGTGCACCTAAGGCCCCACTATTGTTGGCAAAGAGATGGTCATCAAAGGCAGGAATACTTCAAAGATCCCTTTAACAGACTTGATCCCCTGAACGTCTTCAACTCCTTCCATAAGCATGCTACCTACCGCTTTCTCAGTGCAACTTCAACCAGGTGAGACATAGAAAAGGTCATTCAATAGCTACAGAACAACAGAGCATCAGAAGCAGATACAACTGCTCTTCCACTCCTGCACGAACACAAAATTCAGAAACGCAACAATGCAGAATGCAGCCACTCAGCCTGTCATTCTTAAACTGTCTGATAAGTGAGCATCATTACTTAGTGCCAACTTCCTGCTTTCTTCCAATACCCATGTACTTTATTTTTATCCAAATAATTATTTAATACTCGAGTGACTCAACTGAACCTGTCTCCACCCTTGCTTCTTTAAGCCAATTTCTAAATCTATGCCTTCTTCTAGTTTCTTTTATGAACAGGAACAGTTTCTTTCTATCAAGCCTGCTCACAATTTTGAAAACTTCTATCAGATCTCCCCTTAGCCTTCTTCTTTCTGAAGGGAACAGAACCAAATTCTTTAACCTATCCTCACAACTGGAGCAATTCTTGTAAACTACTTCTGCACTCATTTATTTCCTATAATGTGACGCACAGGTGTCTTGTACAAGCTCAAATTCATTATCATATGGCAGAGAAGCAAGGCATGAAAACATGACCTAATTTCTCTCATCTGCTCGGAGGAAAGCATGCCAGGGGATATCAGAGATGCTGTAACCATGATCATGAAAGGTTACAAGTTTGACTGCAGTAACTACAAAAGGAACAGATGCTAGCCACAGGAAAAATTACTGCAGTAATCCTCCTCAACTGTATTTTCCATGTGGCTGTACAGCTCATTCTAGACTTGTAACGTGGATTCCACATTCTCTGGGTCACAACTGATGTGTTCTTTAGTGCGTGATAAGAAATGCAGAGAACCCGCATCAACATGGTCTTCCTCGACCCTACCAAAATCTCCGATACTGTCAACCACAAGGAATTATAAAGTGCTCGCAATTTTGGTTGCCCCTTAAAATCTGTCACAAGGCCTCTGCTTGCTCCACAATAAGATGTAAGCCACAATTTTAAGCAAGAATCCACAAATTCCCATTTTGACGAGTGTCAACTGATACTGTTCTCTACCTTTCTTGCTGCAATGTTCCTCCATCACCTTAGCAAACTCCCTATTGGAATGGAGCTAATCCACAGAACAAACAGAGAACCTGTTCAACCACTACTGCCTGTAGGCCAGATTCAAGGTCCAGTCAGCCCCTGTCATTGAAATACAACTGGTTTTTGCAGAGCTCAAAGCCATCATGATCAACTTTACCTAGGCACTAAGAACTTTGGGTATTACACTAAACATCTGGGAAACAAAGGTCCTCTATCAACCTTCCCTTGCCACGCCACACTGCTTTCCTGAAGTTTCAGGCAAAGAGGGCAACTTTCCATTTCTTGGATACCTTTGATCAACAAAATCAAGCATGGAAGACAAAGTTCAAGATTATGAGTGGTGTGCCAGTGCAGCCTTTGGTCACTTTAGGAAATGTATTTGCAAAACAGGATCCCAAATTCAGCACCAAGCCCATGGTCCACAGAGCTGCAGTGTTATCTGCCCTCCTATACCTGCTCAGAAACATGGACTAGGTACAGCAACCACCTCAAAGCCCCAAAACCCCTTTTGGAATAAATCGGCACACTAACAACTTCTCACTCAGGTCTACATCCATAGCGTTGAAGCACTAGCCATGTTCAATCAACTTCACTGGATGGGTCATTTAGTCCAGATGCCTGACACAAGGCTCCAAAAAAGCATCCTCATTCATAGCTTTGACATGGCAAATGAGTCCCAGAAGGGCAGAGGAAATAGTGAGGACGCCTTTAAACCAAATACTAGAAAACTGCAACATCCCATTGATGCATGGGAACATTGGCCCACGACTACCTGTATCAGTGGGAAAGCATCCAAGAAGGATCTCTACATCTCAAGTCTCATCACTGACAAGCTAAAGCCAAAGAAAGAAGAAACAGAGAAAGAAGCTCATGGCAACCAGCCATCCCATCTTTCCATTCCCCCAAACTATCTGACCCACTTGCGGGGGAGAACATAAATTGTACATTAGACTCTACAATCATCCAAGAACTAGTCTTTATTGTGGAAGCGAGTCATCCTCAAACACAAGACAATCACTTTCCAAGTTAAGACACCAATTGGGGTAGCTATCAGCAAGCTGCACAATGCCTTTTCCTACTTATCCAACTCTCAGTAACAATTGAAAAGATCCCCAGTCAGACCTGTGAGATAATCCAGATCATCACAAATCAGATACTGAACTTGGAACTATTTGATATAACAAAATTCCATGCAGGTAACATACACACCTAAATGTTGCGTTTCCAGAATTTCTCACCAGACGTCAAGAGTTAGCATTGAAATTTCCTGTACTGGATGGATTGAAGTATGCCCTGAACATGTCTTCAACCACCTGGTATTTAGGTGAACATAGACAGACCTGGAGTCAAAGAACATCCATCATTCTTCCCAATTTGGTAGAACAAATCACACTCACATGGTATTCTTGTCTTTTGCAGGGTTAGAATCAACATGATTTTGCTCAAGCTTTAAACTATTAGCCATTTTTACAAAAAAAAACAAATTCTCAACACAAGCACGAAATTGCATCCAAAATGCTCTCAATTGAATTTCTTAGACCTCAATTCAAGTTTCTGATTGGATTAATTTTCAGAATGACAAACCTAAAATCTTTAATCATGTAGTGTGATCAAAACGCGTACTAGAATACAGTAACTTATTTCTTCCTCATTTCAGTACCTTGATATATTTAAGGACAATAACCTGATGCAGTTCATTCGAATCGTTTAAATGAGTTTCTCACCGAAATAAACATTTCAATCAGCATTCAATCCACTAGTGAAAATTACTTCTAAAAGAAATCCTGAATCATTTAACAGTTAAATTGGTGCACATTAGAATTCTTAGTAAATTATTTTTGCTAAGAGAAACAAAATATGCCTGGCATGTCCATGTTAAACAAATGGCAATCTAAAAAGTATTCTTAGACTACTGCCTTCATCAAAATCTCCCCGTTTAGACCTTGTGGTACAGCTAGTTACAGCAGAAACTGGTCAACTGAATTAAATATAAATCCATACTGAATTCAGACAGACTGCCCTCTTTATGCAATTCAAAAACTGATTATATATTGCTTCTACAAGAAAATTAACATGTTTACATGGGACTGAGAGCTGTGTGCCTACACTGATGCAGTTGCTGTAAATGAATTGTTAGCAAACCAAACATGTGACTAAATGAACTGATTTGACACACATCAAATCTGAACCAATCGATAAGGGTTATCTCCAAGGTTCTTTAAAGAATAGCATTGATAATTTGCACCTAATAAGACGACTCATCATTCTACAATAAATCATAATATGTGGGATATAGGGGCAGAAACTCTTCTCACAAATTAAAAAAAACCAACACGGATACTACTACAATTTAGATTTCCAACCTACTACAAAGGACTATGCGGTCATACCCAACAAGGGAATAGAAAAGAAAAAGACTGGATCTGGCAATGACCTCAAAGATATGTGGATCCACTGCTACTGAGTTTGTGGATATTGAGGAGAGTGCACATATCAGTAACCCTTGGATGCACATAATTATCCAAACAGTTGAGAATTTACTCTGGATATAATAAATTCATCTAATTATAACTAATTTTAACATGTTCCACTGACAAACAAGGTAGAAAATACATTATAGTTAAAAATGTTTAATAGGTGCATGACAACATTTTTCTTTGGAAAGCTTTTTGGATTAAAGTATAAAACTTACCTAGAATTCATTGTGTGCACATGGCAAGCATGTCTAGATATTTTCTAATTTTCTAATTATTAGACACCTCTGGAAAAGGTGAGACTTGAACTCACGCTTCCTGGCTCAGGAATACTGCCCCTGTGCTACAAGAACCCAATGCTTATTGACTGGGAATTAAGTATAACCTGCAGCAATATAAATGCAGAAACCTAACCACGAGACCATCAGGAACCTAAGCTGCATGTCTAAAAATTTTATTTTTTCATTTTTGTCTCAACAATTGAGCCAATGGAGCTCCATACATCTGAAATTCTCCAAACACTTCACGGCCAAACATAATGCATTAGCAAAAAATCAAATAGAGTACAGTATTAGAGAAGTACAGGTACAGTCATAGAGAAGTACAGCATGGAAACAGACCCCTCAGTCAAATCATTCATGCCTACCAGATATCCTAACTTAACCTAATCTCATTTGCCAGCAGTTGCCCCACAATCCCTCTAAACTCTTCCTATTCATATACCCACCCACATGCCTTTTAAATGCTGCAATTGTACCAGCCTCCACCACTTTCTCTGGCAGCTGATTCTATATTGCTGTTTGTTAACTTTTCCTAGATGCACTCTGATGTCCAGAGATACATGAATTTAAACAACAAAGGCAGCAACTGTGCAGATTTACTGCTAGAAAAGACTTTTTTTCTAATAGAGAAAAAAAATTATAGAATAGAATCACTACAGTGTGGAAGCAGGCCATTCAGCCCAGTAAGTCCACACTGACCCTCTGAAGAGCACCCAATCCTGCATTCCTCATGACTAATCCACCAAACCTATATATCTGTGGACACGATGGGCAATTTAGCATGGCCAATTCCACCTAATTTACATATCTTTAGACTGTGGGAGGAAACCGGAGCACCTGGCGGAAATCCACACAGACGTGGGGAGAACACGCAAACTTCCACAAATAGTCACCCGAAGATGGAATCAAACCCAGGTGCCTGGCGCTGTGAGGCAGCTAACCACCGAGCCGCCATGCTGCCTGAAAATTGGGCAACTTAGCAATTTAAACTTTTAGTTGAGCAAGAGGAGTATGAATTTTAAAAAATAATCCAGTGCAACAAATTGGATTCCACAGTTTGTTATAGAATTGATTATGAATTATAAACCATCTTCCATCCTACTTACTATATCCAAGCACAAAGAGTGACCTTTCTTAATTAAAAAAAGAAACTACATAACCATATCTGTTAACAATAAGTGGTTCTGTATTTTTCAGAATCAATAAATAGGGCTAGCTATTGCAGAAGCATTACATAGTGGTCAGGAACTATAAGATAAATTAACCTAACAGAGCAACAGACTGCTAAGTATTCTTGTAATGTGAGATACAATAAAATCACATTTCTTGTCATGTGCACACAATGTATTTTGGATGTGGTCTTAATCATGAATACCTTGTGCAAGAACAAGCACAGGAATCTTGTCTTAGTCTAGAAAATGAGAACGAATTGAGCTTTGTGATAACAATACTAAACCTTCACCTGAAAGATCTGTTAGAGGGAAATACTAGAATCCATTAACAACAAGGTTATTGCAGGACACTTAGAAAATCTTAATGCAATCAGGAAGAAGCAACTTTATTTTTGAAAGGTAAGGTACATTTGAGCAAGTTACAAATTTTTTCTTTTCGCAACAAAGAATTCAAGTCGAAGTTTTTCATCTTGCGCTTATCAGGACTGAAATGCAAGAAATCAACTTCAGAGAAGAAAAAACATTTTCTCATTACGATAGGAGGTGCTTTTGGATGGATACTTTTTCTCGGCCAAATGAAACAGGTTCTTGATTGACAAGGGAGTCAAAGATTATGAAGTAGACAGGAATGTGGAAGTGAGGCCGCATTTGGATCAGCTACAATTCTATCAAATGGTGGAGCAAACTTAAACAGTGAAATTCACAACAAATCTTGGAGGAACCTGTTTGGGCGAAGTTCACAGCACAGAATCACATAAGTTAATCGTTGTTTTAAGTGTGTCATGCAGAAAGGCTGCAGTAGTGAGTACAGTGGGTTCTTTCTTGATTATATGTTTTATTGAAATATGCCTCTTGATTAAACTTAAAATATAAGCCATTTCTATTAATTTAACCTGGAGCAGTGTTTTGTAGAGGAATAAGACAGTGCTATTTTCTGGGTCTTGTAGATTTTGAAGGAGCAAAAATGGCCTCTTTTTGATATGCTCTTCTTGACGGACATGGGAGTTTAGGAAGAGTTTATGGGTTACTGATGATTATATCTGCAATAAATGCCGTTGGTTGCAAATCCTATCAGATTGAATGGATCAATTGGAGAGACAGTTAGAGGCAATTTAGAAGAACAAGTGGTGGATGGCAGTTATAGTAAGGGGGAAAAGTTGCAGATATAGTCACATAGATGGGTTAAACTCCAGGAAAGGTGAGAGAGGGAGGCAGTTAGTGCAGAAGTCTTCTGTGGTTATCCCGATTTCAAACAAGTAACCTGGTTTTGGAAATGTAGGGGGTAATGGATTCTTAGGGGAACATCAATGAACAACCAAGTTTCTGGTATTGAGACAGGCTCTAATGCAACGAGGGGTACGTCAGGTTCCAAGTGATCAATTGTGTTAGGGGACTCTCTCTAGTCCGAGGTACAGACGGATGTTTCTGTGACCAGCAGCAAAAAAATCAGAATGGTATGTTGCCTCCCTGGTCGCAGGATCAAGGATGTCTCAGAGGGTGCAGAATGTTCTCTGGGGGAGAGGGGCCAGCAGGAGGTCATTGTACACAATGGAATCAAAGACATAGGAAGGGAAAAGGTTGTGATTCTGAAGGGAGATTACAGAGAGTTAGGCAGGAATTTAAAAAGGAGGTCCTCGAGAGTAGTAATATCTGGATTACTCCCGGTGCTACGAGCTAGTGAGGGCAGGAAGAGGAGGAAAGAGCAGATGAATACACGGCTGAGGAGCTGGTGTATGGGAGAAGGATTCACATTTTTGGATCATTGGAAGCTGTCTTAGGGTAGAAGTGACCTGTACAAGGAGGACGAATTGCACCTAAATTGGAAGCGGACTAATATACTGGCTGGGAGATTTGCTAGAGTTACTTGGGAGGATTTGAACTAGTAAGGTGCGGGGGATGGGAGTCAGGGAGATAGTCAGGAAAGAGATCAATCTGAGACTGATACAGTTAAGAATAGAAGTGAGTCAAACAGTATAGTCAGGGACAAAGCAAAGAACAAGGTAGGACTGATGAATTAAACTGCATTTATTTCAATGCAAGGGGCCTAACAGGGAAGGCAGATGAACTCAGGGCATGGTTAGGAACATGGGACTGGGATATCATAGTAATTACACAAACATGGATCATGGCTAGACAGGACTGGCAGCTTAATGTTCCAGGATACAAATGCTACAGCAAGGATAGGAAGGTATGTCAGAGAGGAGGGAAGAGTGGTGTTTTTGATAAAGTATAGCATTACAGCTGTACTGTGGGAGGACATTCACAGAAATACATCCAGGGAAGTTATTTGGGTGGAACTGAGAAATAAGAAAGGGAGGATCACCTTATTGGGATTGTATTATAGACCCCCCCAATCGTCAGAGGGAAATTGAGAAACAAATTTGTAAGGAGATCTCAGTTATCTTTAAGAATAATAGGGTGGTTATGGTAGGGGATTTTAACTTTCCCCAATATAGACTGGGATGGCCATAGTGTTTCAGGTTTAGATGGAGAGGAATTTGTTAAGTGTGTACAAGAAAATTTTCTGATTGAGTATGTGGATGTACCTACTAGAGAAGGTGCAAAACTTGACCTACTCTTGGGAAATAAGACAGGGCAGGTGACTGAGGTGTCAGCGGGGGAGCACTTTGGAGCCAGCGACCATAATTTTATCAGTTTTAAAATAATGATGGAAAAGGAAAGACCAGATCTAAAATTTTGAAGTTCTTAATTGGAGAAAGGCCAGTTTTGACGGTATTGGCTAAGAACTTTCAAAAGCTGATTGGGGGGTAAATGTTCGCAGGTAAAGGGACGGCTGGAAAGTGGGAAGCCTTCAGAAATGAGACAACGAGAATCTAGAGAAAGTATATTCCTGTTAGGGTGAAAGGGAAAGTTGGTAGGTATAGAAAATGCTGGATGACTAAAGAAAGTGAGTGTTTGGTTCAGAAAAAGAAGGAAACATATGTAAGGTATAGACAGGATAAACACATAAAGATGGATAAATCCCCTGGACCTGATCAGGTGTGCCCTGAAACACTGTGGGAAGCTATGGAAGTGATTGCTGGGCCTCTTGCTGAGATATCTGTATAATCATTAGTCACAGGTGAGGTGCCGGAAGACTGGAGGTTGGCAAACGTGGTGCCACTGTTTAAGATGGGCGGTAAAGACAAGCTAGGGAACTATAGACTGGTGAGCCTGACCTCGGTGGTGGGCAAGTTGTTGGAGGGAATCCTGAGGAACAGGATGCACATGTATTTGGAAAGGCAAGGACTGATTCGGGATAGTCAACATCGCTTTGTGCGTGGGAAATCATGTCTCACAAACTTGATTGAGTTTTTTGATGAAGTAACAAAGAGGATTGATGAGGTCAGAGCTGTAAATGTGATCTATATGGACTTCAGTAAGGCGTTCAACAAGGTTCCCCATGGTAGACTGGTTAGCAAGGTTAGATCTCATGGAATACAGGGAGAACTAGCCTTTTGGATACAGAACTGGCTCAAAGGTAGAAGAACTGGCTCAAAGGTGGTGGTGGAGGGTTGTTTTTCAGACTGGACGCCTGTGACCAGTGGAGTTCCACAAGGATCAGCGCTGGGTCGACAACTTTTCGTCATTTATATAAATGATTTGGAAGTGAGCAGAAGAGGTACACTTAGTACGTTTGCAGATGACACCAAAATTGGAGATGTAGTGGACAGTGAAGAAGGCTGCCACAGATTACAACAGGATCTTGACCAGATGGGCCAATGGGCTGAGAAGTGGCAGATGGAGTTTAATATAGATATCTTAACTGGACTCATACACTTAATGGCCAGTCCTGGGGCATGTTGCTGAACAAAGAGACCTTGGAGTGCAGGTTCATAGCTCCTTGAAAGTGAAGTCGCTGGTAGATAGGATAGCAAAGAAGGCATTTGGTATGCTTTCCTTTATTGGTCAGAGTATTGAGTACAGGAGTTGGGAGGTCATGTTACGACTGTACAGGACACTGGTTACGCCATTGTTGGAATATTGCATGCAATTCTGGTCTCCTTCCTATCAGGTAAATGTTGTGAAACTTGAAAGGGTTCAGAAAAGATTTTTACAAGGATGTTGCCAGGGTTGGAAAATTTGAGCTATAGGGAGAGGTTGAATAGGCTGGGGCTGTTTTCCCTGGAACGTCAGAGGCTGAGGGGTGACCTTATAGAGGTTTATAAAATTATGAGGGACATGGATAGGATAAATAGACAAAGTCTTTTTTCTGGGGTCGGGGAATCCAGAACTAGAGGGCATAGGTTTAGGGTGAGAGGGGAAAGATATAAAAGAGACCTAAGGGGCAACGTTTTCACGCAGAGGGTGGTACTTGTATGGAATGAGCTGCCAGAGGACGTGGTGAAAGCTGGTACAATTGCAACATTTAAAAGGCATTTGAATAGGTATATGAATAGGAAGGATTTGAAGGGATATGGGCCAGGTGCTGGCAGGTGGGACTAGAATGGGTTGGGATATCTGGTCAGCATGGACGGGTTGGACCAAAGGGTCTGCTTCTGTGCTGTATATCTCTATGACTCTATGCCTATAACTGAACTGCCTACACATGCTCCAAATTCGTAAGTACAAAAACTGGGATAATTTTTGAGTTTTGTTCCTATTAAGACAATAGACTGGAATACTGATTCTTATTAACACATAGTCCCAATATGAGTTCTTGGATTGCAGTTGAGCAGAAACTCATGCAATATTTGTCACATATTAAATTGCAGATTTCCCTTGGTTTCACAGTCTACTAATATCAGCACAAATAATTCGGCACAAATTTGGCAAACAGACTTTGATTTACTTATTAGATAAACAAACACATTTATGATTTCCTATTCATTAATAATAGTTGAGACCTACAGCAAACAATTTTCTTTTGAAGAAGTGACAAAGAAGATTGAAGAAGGCCTATTTGGTAGATGTTGCCTATTTGGACTTCAGCAAGGCATTCAACAAGCTTCCACATTGTTAAATGGTTAGCAAAGTTGGATCACATGGAATCCAGGAGGATCTGGCTAATTGGATATAAAATTGGCTTGAAGTTAAGAGACAGAGGGTAGCGGTGCAGGCTTGTTTTTCAGCTTCTGACACTCCAGAGAAAAGAGTCCTAGCATATTCAACATCTCCTTATAGTTCAAGCCTCCAACCCTGGCAACATCCTTGTAAATCTTTTAGGGGAGTCCAAAACTAGAGGGCATAAGTTTAAGGTGAGACAGGAAAGCTTTAAAAGCAGCTTAAGGGGCAAATTTTTCATGCAGAGGGTGGTGTGTGCATGGAATAGGCTACCAGAGGAAGTAGTGGAGGCTGGTATAATTACAACATTTAAAAGGCATATGGATGTGTATATGAATAGAAAGGGTTTACAGGGAATATGGACCAAATGCAGGCAAGTGGGACTACATCAGATAAGGATATCTGGTCAGCATGGATGAGTTGGACCAAAGGGGCTGTTTCTGTGCGTATAGCTCTATGACTTGATGCTACAACATTATTGGTGTTGTGGTGGACTTTAAACCCTTAGCTTTGGGACACTGAGTATGCCATGCCAATATGCATGAACCATATTAACAGTTTTTAAACAACTTTATTTCCCATGAACAGTGACCAGATTTAGTTCTGAGAAGAAATTGTGAAGCCCTGTATTACCTGTCTTTCATCAGTTGGTAGAGATTTTCCTTCATATATTCAAACACAAAGTAGAGGTGATCATTTTCTCTTACAACTTCTTTCAGTTTGATTACGTTCGCATGGTTTAATTTCTTAAGTGACTAGAATGAGAAAAGAATCAAACTTAATTAATATTTAAATTCTTGGAATGAGAGGACAATCCAACATAACCTAAAAAAGAAGTTAAGAGGGAGATAAGAAGGTGAAGACCTAAACAGACTAGCAACATGAAGGCTCTGTCAACCTTGATGATACAGCTTCATTTACAAAATCTTGAGCAGGCTCCCAGCCAACAAACTGGTCAGACTGAGAGTCAGGTTGTACAACAGAAGTAGAAGTCATCAACAGGAGACAGTAGTTAAAGATCTATGGAGATAGCCTCTCAATCAAATTGGTTGGGGACACTCTGGTTGTGACTGAACAGGAGAAAAGTCATAACAACTGAACCATGTTCAAGCGAAACACAACCTTAAGCAGATAATTAACAAAGCAGTGTTAATATAGCTCTTCATGCAAAGCAAGTGGCTTCCCTGTTAAACAAGTGATCCAAAAACAGAAAATGTTTGAGCACAATTATCTCAGAAGAAAAATCTGATGGTAAAACAAACATGAATTGAAATTACCTTGACTTCTCTGAGATTCATACATTCATCCCAAGAATAGAATTTCCTCTTCATTCTATTAAAAGAAAGTAACCAATTTTGCAAGTGAAACTAACTTATTTACTTGAACAGGAAGCATTGTTAACACATACACCATTTAACAGAGGCTTGGCGCAGAAAGTTTTGTTTTTTGAAAAGAAATTCATAATGTCATGTTACGCTAATGTTATAAACCTTCAATTAATACGTTTAAATTTGGACAGATTATTAAAAATGCCACTGCAAATCATACAATCTTGGGTGCTTTGAGCTGCAGACATCCCAAGCTTCAAGCAAATTACCTAATTAAATATAGAAATTGATAGTCATCCAGGAAATTTATATATATTGTTAAGGATGAATCAACAAAAATAACTATAGAGTTCCATCAAACCTGACTCTGCCTCATCACAGACCAAAGGAAAGATTGAAACTCAATATGCCCAATTGTCTTCCATTGTACAGTAGTTCTTATTCAATGTAGGCTAATGAATCTCAAATGATGCCAAACAGCAACACAGATGATTGATTTCAATATATACACTGTGTTTAGAAAAACGTCTGAACTAGTAGAAGTCACACAATGAGAGAAAACTTCTGTGGTCCGATTTTAAAAATCAGAAGGCAGCTGATAGTGACAAACAATTCCATCCTAAACCAAACAAGTAATTTAAGCTGCCTAAGAAATAAACAGAAAAATCTTGAAAAACGGAAGATCCAAAAAAAGAAAACAATTCCTCAACTTGTTCCAATTTTGAGTTCAATCAATAAACAACCTCCTGAAAAATTTAACTATAAGAAAAATATTTTACTACAAAACCTTTGCTTTACAAGCCTTTCATTGTAACATTAAAGCATCACCTTCATCAATAAACTATAAGCCTGCCAAGCGAAAGACTGAGTTGTTGATCCAAGACAGATAGATACGACCTGCAACACCTTTAAACCTTTGACCTCTAGCATTTGGTGTGACGCAAGAGGGGAAAAATTTAAAAAGGTCCTGAGGAATAACTTCTTTCACACAGAGCGAAACGTGTATATGGAACGAAGTACCAGAGGAAGTGTTAGAGGTGGGTACAAGTACAAGACTTAAGACATTTGGACTTGTACATGAACAGGAAAGTTTAGAGGGATACCACATTGGGACGAGTTCAGTTTCAGAAACCTGATCGGCATGGATGAGGTGGACCAAAGGGTCTGTTTCTGTGCTAATGATTCCATGTACCTAATTTATGCGAGAGTGTGAAAGCAGTCACGATTAAAAATCCAGGATAAGAGTGTGATAGCAAATAATAGAATTTACATAAAAATGAAACACTGCACATGCTGAAATTAGAACAACATGCTGGAAAAATGCAACATATCTAACAATATCTGTGGAGGAAGCAGCGATAACGTTTCACGTCCAATAGGGTCATTTCAGACTCGAAGCGTTAACTTTATTTCTCTCTCCACAGATGCTGCTAGACCTGGTTATTTTCTCCAACATTTGGTTCTTAGTGTCATAGAGGCATACAGCACAGAAACAGACCCTTCGGTCCAACTGGTCTATGCTGACCAGGATTCCCAAACTAAACCAACCCAACTTGTCTGCATTTGGCCCATATCCCTCTAAACCTTTCTATTCATAAACCCATCCAAATGTCTTTTAAATGTTGTAACTGTACCTGCATCTCCCATTTCCTCAGTAAGTTCATTCCCCAAACAAACCACCCTGTATGTCAAAACATTGCCTCTCAGGCTCCCTTTAAATCTCTCTGTCACCTTAAAAAAAAAAGCCCCCTAGTTCTGAATTCCCCTACACAAAGGAACAGCCCTTTGCTATTCACCTTACCGGTTATATAAACAAAAACTGAAAAGAAGTTTCTGAAAGTTAACTGGGCACATACACTCTTGGGCAAGAAAACAAACTCCTCTGAGACAAGGAGGCCAATCATAGGCTGGGGAAAAAGGAAGACACAGATTCAGTCTATGACAAAACCTTTCTTCAGTTGAGGAGAAAAACAAGGTAAATCCCCAAAAATTGGCTGGAAATAATGAACTTCCTGGGTACTCCCATTAGCTGTACATTCTTGGAAAATTGCTATGGGCTAGTATCGCCACTCAATTACTTGGTAATAATTAACTGACTGCCAATTGTGTGTTTTTTTAAAGTTAAATATCAGAAGTGAGAGAACAGTCAAATTCTTATATCAGGGCAATGTTTTCTACAGCAGAAGGTTGAAAAGCCATAGCTGAATATCCCCATTTCTTTAGTTGCTTTACATTACTGAAAAAGGATTACGAACACCATCCTGATTTCAGCATAATATTTCAGCTCAAAACTATCTTTTAGTACAATATATTTTGACAAATTGGTTTCATGCATTGATCAGAAGTTCTTATTTAACAAGTTAAATAATCTTGGTTGTACAGACAAGGGGCAAATGTAATTCTGGACCACAACTACCCTTTATTGGCTGGCTGAAGAATGGGAAATCTCCAGCTCCTTAACTAAGCCAACCTCCAACTCAAAGAACGTAACTGCATCCTAATTACAGTAATATTTAAAAAGCATTGCCAGAACAGTGCAGTAATACACAAATAGTCTCTGGACGCAACCTTAAAGGAAGACTTATTATTTAAATTTTCTCTGCAACTAAGTACAGCCTCCAAACATCCACCATTGTGAACAGGAAACCACATTACTAGGAATTACAATTTGCAGTGCATTGTACCCACTATTCAGGTGAGACATGCCTATGAAGTACAGTAGTAAAACAAAGTCACTTACTTTTTAATAGCAACTAGCTCTCCTGAATCTATACTTCTTCCCATGAGAACGGAGCCATATGTTCCATCCCCAAGTTGCTTCATAGTGGTGTAACGATTCATGACAATGCAGAGTCTCTGTACTCACAGCAGCGCTTGAAATGTACCCAAGGTTCCTCACTTTGTGGAAAGAAATTATTTAGACAAAATCTTCTGTTAGCGCAGCAACATGTTATGTAGCCATTCGCATCGAGGTCTATACCAATTACGACAGGCATATTTTGGAAGTGATTTTACCTGTACATGGATTGAAAAGAATTTAAGAAATAAATTAGATTTAAACAAAAATATTCCACTGGCTATTAAAAATTCTCTCTACAGTAGAACATTTCATAATTTTGAGGATATTTGCAATAATATTCCTATGAAATCAACTAAGTGAAATAAAGAGGTCTTGCCAGGGACAGAAAAATTTTGACAGAACATTAAACCATGGTCTGATCTGCCTATTCAACTAAGCTTATAAGATCTATTTACTTAGACAACTTTGGCCAACATTCTTACTTCTGGCAATTTCTCCTATAACGTCGTAATTGCATTCTAGCGAAACCTTGTTTAATAGGAAATCACTCAATACAAACAATGGGGCCTACAGGAAAAGTGGGGTTAGAGATGGACCAGCAAAAAAAACCTCAAATTGCTCAAAAATCACTCAAAAAAGTCTAACACAATGTATAGCATAGCCTGAATGAAGGTATAATCGTATTATTCAAAACATAAATAAGTTTTAGACAGTACATTATTAATGCAGGGGCAGAGGGTGGCCATGATGTATAAGGTAGACTCCTCATTCCTGTTGAGTAAACTATATTACATATTCTCTCTTTTATGCTTTATAATATCTAGTTTCTCTTCCAGTGTTATAGCCTTGCTTTTGCATTCACCACCCACAATTTTATCACCAGGATGCTTCTCACCAAGATTCTTGTCAGAGACTGGCTCCAATGTAACGAGGGGTACGTCGGCTTCCAAGAGATCAATTGTGTTAGGGGATTCTGTAGTCAGAGGTACAGACAGACGATTCTGTGGCCAGCAGAAAAAAAGCAGAATGGTGTGTTGTTTCCCTGGTGCCAAGATCAAGGATATCTCAGAGAGGGTGCAGAATGTTCTCACGGTGGATGGGCCAACAGAAGGTCACTGTCCACATTGGAACCAATGACATTGGAAGGGAAAAGGTTGAGACTCTGAAGGGAGATTACAGAGAGTTAGGTAGAAATTTAAAAAGGAGGTCCTCAAGGGTAGCAATATCTGGGTTACTCCCAGTGCTACGAGCTAGTGAGGGCAGGAATAGGAGGACAGAGCAGATGAATGCATGGCTGAGGAGCTGGTGTATGGGAGAAGGATTCACATTTTTGGATCATTGGAACCGCTTTTGGGGTAGATGTGACCTGTACAAGGAGGACGGATTACCCCTAAATTGGAAGGGGACTAATATACTGGCAGGGAAATATGCTAGAACTGCTTGGGAGGATTTAACTAGTAAGGTGGAGGGGGTGGGATCTAGGGAGATAGAGAGGAAAGAGATCGATCGGAGACGGGTACAGCTGAGAACAGAAGTGAGTCAAACAGTCAGGGACAAGGTAGGACTAATAAATTAAACTGCATTTATTTCAATGCAAGGGGACTAACAGGGAAGGCAGATGAACTCAGGGCATGGTTAGGAACATGGGACTGGGATATCATAGCAATTACGGAAACATGGCTCAGGGATGGGCAGGACTGGCAGCTTAATGTTCCAAGATACAAATGCTACAGGAAGGATAGAAAGGGAGGCAAAAGAAGAGGGGGAGTGGCATTTTTGATAAGGAATAACATTACAGCTCTGCTAAGGGAGGATATTCCCATAAATACATCCAGGGAAGTTATTTGGGTGGAACTGAGAAATAAGAAAGGGATGATCACCTTATTGGGATTGTATTGTAGATCCCCCAATAGTCAGAGGGAAATTGAGGAACAAACTTGTAAGGAGATCTCAGCTATCTGTAAGGATAATAGAGTGGGGGATTTTAACTTTCCAAACATCGACTGGGACTGCCATAGTGTTAAAGGTTTAGATGGAGAGGAATTTCTTAAGTGTGTACAAGACAATTTTCTGATTCAGTATGTGGATCTACCTACTAGAGAAGGTCCAAAACTTGACCTACTCTTGGGAAATAAGGCAGGGCAGGTGACTGAGGTGTCAGTGGGGGAGCATTTTGGGGTCAGCAACCATAATTCTATTCGTTTTAAAATAGTGATGGAAAAGGATAGACCAGATCTAAAAGTTGAATTTCTAAATTGGAGAAAGGCCAATTTTGACGGTATTAGGCAAAAACTTTCAAAAGCTGATTGGAGGCAGATGTTTGCAGGTAAAGGGATGGCTGGAAAATGGGAAGCCTTCAGAAATGAGATAACAAGAATCCAGAGAAAGTATATTCCTGTCAGGGTAAAAGGAAAGGCTGGTAGGTATAGGGAATGCTGGATGACTAAAGAAATTGAGGGTTTGGTTCAGAAAAAGAAGGAAGCATATGTCAGGTATAGACAGGATAGATCGAGTGAATCCTTAGAAGAGTATAAAGAAAGTAGGAGTATACTTAAGAGGGAAATCAGAAGGGCAAAAAGGGGACATGAGATAACTTTGGCAAATAGAATTAAGGGGAATCCAAAGGGATTTTACAAATATATTAAGGACAATAGGGTAACGAGGGAAAGAATAGGGCCCCTCAAAGATCAGGAAGGCGATCTTTGTGTGGAGCCACAGAAAATGGGGGAAGATACTAAATGAATATTTTGCATCAGGATTTACTGTGGAAAAGGATATGGAAGATATAGACTGTAGGGAAATAGATGGTGACATCTTGCAAAATGTCCAGATTACAGAGGAGGAAGTGCTGGATGTCTTGAAACACAAAGGCGGAAAAATCCCCAGGACTTGATCAGGTATACCCGAAAACTCTGTGGGAAGCTAGAGAAGTGACTGCTGGGCCTCTTGCTGAGATATTTGTATCATCGATAGTGACGGTGAGGTGCCCGAAGACTGGAGTTTGGCAAACATGGTGCCACTGTTTAAAAAGGGTGATAAGGACAAGCCAGGGAACGATAGACCAGGTGAGCCTGACCTCGGTGGTGGGCAAGTTGTTGGAGGGAATCCTGAGGGATAGGATGTACATGTATTTGGAAAGGCAAGGACTGATTAGGGATAGTCAACATGGCTTTGTGCGTGGGAAATCATGTCTCACAAACTTGATTGAGTTTTTGATGAAGTAACAAAGAAGATTGATAAGGACAGAGCAGTAGATGTGATCTATATGGACTTCAGTAAGGCGTTCGACAAGGTTCCCCATGGGAGACTGGTTAGCAAGGTTAGATCTCATGGAATACAGGGAGAACTAGCCATTTGGATACAGAACTGACTCAAAGATAGAAGACATAGGGTGGTGGTGGAGGGTTGTTTTTCAGACTGGACGCTTGTGACCAGTGGAGTGCCACAAGGATCAGTGCTGGGCCCTCTACTTTTTGTCATTTACATAAATGATTTGGATGTGAGCATAAGAGGTACAGTTAGTAAGTTTGCAGATGACACCAAAATTGGAGGTGTAGTGGACAGCGAAGAGGGTTACCTCAGATTACAACAGGATCTGGACCAGATGGGCCAATGGGCTGAAAGGTGGCAGATGGAGTTTAATTCAGCTAAATGCGAGGTGCTGCATTTTGGGAAAGCAAATCTTAGCAGGACTTATACACTTAATGGTAAGGTCCTCAGGAGTGTTGCTGAACGAAGAGACCTTGGAGTGCAGGTTCATAGCTCCTGGAAAGTGGAGTCGCTGTTAGATAGGATAGTGAAGAAGGCATTTGGTATGCTTTCCTTTATTGGTCAGAGTATTGAGTACAGGAGTTGGGAGGTCATGTTGCAGCTGTACAGGACATTGGTTAGGCCACTGTTGGAATGCTGCGTGCAATTCTGGTCTCCTTCCTATCGGAAAGATGTTGCGAAACTTGAAAGGGTTCAGAAAAGACTTACAAGGATGTTGCCAGTGTTGGAGGATCTGAGCTACAGGGAGAGGTTGAACATGCTGGGGCTGTTTTCCCTGGAGCGTCGGAGGCTGAGGGGTGACCTTACAGAGGTTTACAAAATTATGAGGGGCATGGATAGGATAAATAGGCATAGTCTTTTCCTGGGGTCGGGGAGTCAAGAACTAGAGGGCATAGGTTTAGGGCGAGGGGGGGGGGGGGGGGGGGAGGGGGTGGGGGGAGAGATATAAAAGAGACCCAAGGGGCAACATTTTCACGCAGAGGGTGGTACGTGTATGGAATGAGCTGCCAGAGGCTGTGGTGGAGGCTGGTACAATTGCAACATTTAAGAGGCATTTGGATGGGTATATGAATAGGAAAGGTTTGGAGGGATATGGGTCGGGTGCTGGCAGGTGGGACTAGATTGGGTTGGGATATCTGATCGGCATGGACGGGTTAGATTAGATTAGATTAGATTCTCTATTGTGTGGAAACAGGCCCTTCGGGTTGGACCGAAGGGTCTGTTTCCGTGCTGTACATCTCTATGACTATGACTATGCCTCTGCATTTTTTAAAAAAAAAAGAGATAATCTAGGAGGAACCTCAATGTATCTCTCTCAGAAAGCTACTTTCTGTACAGTACCTCTCAGAAAGCTGCTTTGTTGGCAGCTGACATCAGCGCATGTGCAGAACGGCGTGGAGACATCAGCATGTTCGCAGAATGAAGCGAGCAAAACAATCACTATTGGAATCACGGATTAAAAGGGAACAAAACTGCAAATTAGGAATCTCTATTTTCTACAGTCAGTATAAAGACAATTAGAAAGCAAATCCAGCAAGAATAAGAGAGACTAAGGGCAAGATGTAATTTGAGAGAGGGTAAATCAATCCATCAACTCTTGGAATTTCCACCTCATACAATTCCACTTCTTCCATAAACATGTTTCCCTATTCTTTCATTAACAAAGGGCACTTGTTGTGAACTTGCCACTGTTTTTCCTCCAAGATTGGCCCATTATTTCAACTACTTACCTCTTTCCTGCCTTGAGATCTTTTTCCTTTCATCCATGCGTAAAGCACTTCAGGTAATTTTTAAATATTAAAAGATGTGACGGTTAGTTCTGAAGGTTAGAGCATGATTCTAATAATGGGAGAAAATGAAGACTGCAGATGCTGGAGATCAGAGCTGAAAAATGTGTTGCTGGAAAAGCACAGCAGGTCAGGCAGCATCCAAGGAGCAGGAGAATCGACGCTTCGGGCATAAACCCTTCTTCAGGAATGAGCATAGTTCTAATAATACCAAGGTCACAGGTACTTCGCCAATTTTGCTGGTTGCTAAGCAAGCCTGAAGGAGATGGTACTGTTGTAGTTCACGGAGGCCTCCAATCTTACCCTATCCAACATTTGAAAGTGGAGAGGATACCCCTACAGTTGTACAAAGTTTTTCTCCATAACAGAGTGTCTGTGGCCACTTGCAGACTGTAACAACATTTACCTCCTCCACTCCTCACCATGGTTACATTTCTATTCATGACCAAGGCCAAGAGTGAATTTTGCAATTACCTTTTTTTGTCACATGTTCAAAGGTGAAAACTCCCAATTTTGAAATGATAGCCCTCCCCCTTAAACCTCCTTCCCTTATGGCCCTCCCTGGCACTTTGTCCCTGCACTCATCCAGCCATCCCAATCCTCTAGCATGCTTTTACTGCATCTTCAACAACAACTCAACCACAATCCAACTGACCAGAACCTTCCTCCAATCCCCACCCTTTCAGCTAACCAGAACTCCCTCTAGCCTAAGTACCACTACCTTCCTCCCCATTTCTTCACCCAAATGCATGACACCACCTTCATCTAAATCCCCTTAGCCCAAAGATATGGTATGCTCTTTCCACATCCTACTCATCCCAGACAGCTGGACACACATCCTTGCCCACACATTTCCCACCTGATGGGCAGCCTTCCTTATGCAACCAAAAGCTTGTCACTCCTTCACCACCCCAACTCCTTCCTCACCCAAATGCTAGAACATTCCACCCCTCTCTCACTGAACAACTGGGAGAAGAATGCACCTTCCATACCCCCTCAACAGACAACCTGGAGCTCCAAATGCCCAGAGCCCTCATCCTATACCCTCCCTCTAAACTGCCCAAATCCATCATTTCTCACGCAATGCCATCTTTCCCTGTCCTACATCCTCCCCAACACTTTACCTCCAAACTGTCTGGCATTTATCCACCCTCCTCTCAACTGCTTTCTTACTCTGCACCCCTATGTTATCACGTTCTTCACCTCCTCTGCCCTCTACTTGCCCTAGCCATCTCTGATTGCCAGGACACTGTCAATCCCACCTGTCTCCTTCCAAATCAACCAGCAGCCTTCATACCTTGCCCAAATGCCTGCCTTTTTCTCTCTTTCTCCCTACCACTCTTTCACCCAAACGCTAGCTCCCTCTCCCCATTGCTGCTTTTTTACTAAAGACCTGGTGCATTACCGCCCTGCAAACATCTACCTCACCTGACAGCCCAGGTGTCCTCTTTCCTCACCCTCCACCCAACACCTTCTTCCCCAAGCAACTCCCTCACTCAACTGCAGTTTCCCCTTCTCTCACGGTCTCCACTTTATGATCTCTCAGCACTGTCTTCCCCTATCCTCTTCCTTACCTGGACACCCAGAGCCCTGTTCTCCGCCCACCACACCAGCCATCTCATTTTCCCTCAAGTGTCTAACATCCAGCACCCTTTGTCAACCCTTCCCAACATCATCCCATTCCTCCCTCCCATCCACAAACATCAACTCTCTTCACATCACACTTCAGGACCCAATCCCCTTCCCACCCAGGGCACACATCCAAATCTCCCATCATTTATTAACTTCAGATTATCCAAAACTGTACTTTATATATCTTAACATTCACCAAGTATTTTTCATCCATCACCACTGTCTTTATGAGCCTACCTAGATTCAAATCCATATAACAACTGTTGCATGTTTCTCATACCCAATAAAAGCTCTCCACAGTTTTGTCTCTTTTTTTAAAAGCTTCAAAACCTCCATCCTTGGAAATCTTGACTCAGAATTCAGCTTCTCATGTATTTCCCCCACATTAATGTTCCACATGTAAAACTTCTCCGAGACTTTCTACCTCTGTAACCATCTTAAAGTTTTACTTTGCTAATCATGGCCAAGCTTTGAATGTTTTCATCTTTGACTCCACACCTATTTAGCTCTCTGTGAAGCATTGTGGAATATGATTTGAATGGCACTGTACAAGCAATATTTGAGTTTTAGTGTCCAAGACTTCCACCCTTACGTGTGTAGTGAACAAGCCAACAAGGGTACAGTACATACTAAATATATTAAATTATTAGATTTCTATATCACATTTCTTCTTTCTGCTACAGAAATGGGAACATCATGCTTTGGCACACAACCTACCCTTTAACCTGATCCAGACAGCCATCATTATGCTTTTTAAAAATCTGTTGAGCTTCTACCACAGACTTGCAATAGCAGTATCGCTCAAGTGAATTTTAACTGACTCCCAGACATTTACTTTCAAGTAAATTCATCATTTTTATAATGTTTTATCACTGCATAAATGGACACAACACAAAATATCCTGTTTACTGTATAACCCAGAAGTGATTACATTCAGCTTTTGTCAAGATGACCTAAACCTAATCCCCTAAGATATAATCAGACAGCTTAGCCTATGTCACAAGAGACATTAATCTACCAACACTTTTTCTTAATTTCTTAGCATTCCATATTAGACTAGCACCTTGCTGTTCAAAACTGTTTTGAAACCTGGGATTTCAATACACAATATATATGATAGTGGTATGAAGCTTATTTAGACTTAGAACATTACAGCGCAGTACAGGCCCTTCGGCCCTCGATGTTACGCCACCCTGTCATACTAATCTGAAGTCCATCCCACCTACACTAGTCCACGTACGTCCATATGCCTGTCCAATGACGACTTAAATGCACTTAAACTTGGCGAATCTACTACCGTTGCAGGCAAAGCATTCCATACCCTTACTACTCTCTGAGCAGTTTAGAAAGTGTCCATTGCAAATCCTCATATACTTGAACACTTACTTACTGTATATAGAATAACACCAAAAATTGTTTTACGGATTGGAGTGTTTATGTCCAACAAGACCAAATGACAATGCGAATAGAGCAATTTATAGGATAACGTTCAGTGCAACGGGAATATTAAATTGTATTCTCCACTTTATTTCCAATATTTATGTCCTTACCCATGTCTTCATTAACTTGAACCCAAACAACTCGTATTCTTGATGGACACCCGAGTTCTAACCTCGGTGAAGTCCAAACAATCCAGAACTCTACTATTCATCTCTTATCTCAGTATATATCCTGTTCACCCATGACCCACAAAGACAAAAAAAAGACGTAAAATATAGTGAAAAGTGCTCACTTCTATAGGAAAAAATACAAACATAACCATGAATTAATGGTCTTGGGGAAATGGCCATCAGTAAATTATAGCAATCTTCACTGAACTGCTCTGAAATCAGAGCAGTAGTAAAATTATTATTGAAAACATAAATACATCTCGGTCAAAAGGCTACATGTTTAACAATGTGCTAACTGCAGAAAAGTTCAGATTATGCTGCTACACATAAATTTACTTCATGAATGGAGTTTAATATTATTTTACAGCTATTCTTCTGTTCTCAAAGTACATAATTTTATGCAATTATTTATTTAAAATGTGCTCACGTCACTTTTGAATGTCACAGATCAAGAGTGAATAAAATAAAGCTGCCACAAAATTTTGCATTATGTTGAGCTTTGATGCTTCCTTTCCATCATGTGTAAAACCTACTGGGCAGAAAGAAACTTGCAAAGTATTTTCTATGTTTTAGGTGCCCCCAAAGGTATTCTTCAGGAATCAGTCACAACTGCAGCTGACACTTTCCAAATGTGACAATAAGTATACAGGTATTGGGAATTTTTAATGGATTCTAACTTATCTTTGCACGCAATTTAGCTTCCTGGCTGTTTTTGCATTACGACTTTCACGCCTTCTGTTTGTCTTGATGCCAAATACACCATTACATGTAAGTTACCCAAATTTTCATTCAAAGTAACTGCAAGGCATGACTAAAGATGGAAATCAAAGTTGCTATCAGAGAGACTCGATTCCACCTTTAGTTTTGCCAAAACAGCACTTCACTTTCTGCCTTCCCACTCAAATACACCAAGTAGCTAGGTTCCTGCATTTAAACTGTAAATATGAAGTTCATTCATCAAAAGAAACATTGTCAATTCATTTCACGTCTTAGCATTCCTTCAATGTAATTTTAAAAGTTTCATTTTAGTCAGTTTTTCTGGCACTGATAATTAACTACATGGGTGGAATTTTACTACCTCAGATTTTATTTACCGATCAAAGTTTGAGTGTGGAATTTCATCTCTCTGATAGCAACTTTTTGATTTCTATATTTAGTTATGCCTTGAACACAAATTTGGGCAACTTGCGTATAATGGCATATTTGGCATCAAGGGAAACAGAAGGTGTGCAAGTCGTAATGCAGAAACATTACGCAACTTCATAAAAGTATGAAATTGATAATTGTCTGCATTATTTGAAACAAGTATAGATTAATCAAGCACAGAAACTTGAAAGTGCAATTTCAAAGATTCTGCTGAATAATGTGAAGACCAAGAAAATGGAACTATGAAACTACCATGTTGAAAAGGCCAATTTTGGTTCATTAGTGTTTTTTAGGGAAGATCATCTGCTGCCTTTATCCAGCTCAGCCCAAAAGGGACACCAAACCACTGCAATATGATTGACCCTTAAATATTTTCAGTGCAATTAAAAGTAGCATAGATTTCATGAGAAAATTAAAACCCAAATAATTGGCTTGCCATATCAATGTTAGAGAATCAGCTCCCTTGATTTGACAGGATAAACCCAAACATATATGGGTATGCAAATTCATTCCCAAAATTTTAGTTCCTTTTCAAAACGTGGAATAGTAATTGAGGGAAAATTAGATGACCGCCTTCAAGTAGAATCCTGCACTGTGAAATTACCTTTGGTACAATAAGTACATCTATCCCCAGGGATTTGTTCGTTTTGATTCCTTTGAGCATGTCTGAATTAGAGTCCAAGCCACAAAATTCTGCTTAGAGCATGTTCTACAATAATAGCAAGGTCACCAGCATTCTACCATTGAATACGTTGGAAAAATAATGTGAATATACTAACTATTTTGTGCTCATTTTTGTTCCTATCGCAAAGCTTCAGGATTCCCATTTAATATTTTATTGCACGAAAAGAATATATTAGCATTGTTTGGCATCGGAACTTATCCACCATTTCCAACTTCTTTACTCAACAAACAATACTTTTAATGCATTTCGGAAGATAGTGAAGGACTATTTTCAGTATGACTTTCATGAATGAACAATGCTAATTACTGGCAGGAGGGGAACTTAGAGCTATGCAAAATGTTATTTACTGAACTTGTTAAAACATATGATCAGAAAACAAAAGTTATCAAGTGTAACTGGAGATTCTGTTTAATCACTAATCAAAAGTACATGTCACTTCGAAATGTGCAGCAATAATTCCAATGCAACAATGAAAGTGCTTGGATGCGAGGATTTTGAAAAAGCATCATGCTGGACATGTGAAATTATTGTACTCAGCACTCAGACTGAAACAAACCAAGCGTACATTGTGTCTTACCAAATTCATATGCAGTCTCAAATGAGCATTGAGAGTTTAGTACTTGTATGCCATACAGATATCACTAGCATAAGCCATAGCAGGTACAATCTATCATAGTTAACAACATCACAAAGATGTGTGATGTGCATAAAATGCACTGATGTATGTTGGGCCATATTTTCAAGTTTGGGTACTAGTTCACCAAATAAGTACAATGACAAGTCATATGACTATTTACTGAGATTAATCTTGAACAATAATTTATACATTATGCTGCTAAAACTCTTATTAAGGTACCAGAAAGAATGGGATATCTCTATTACAATTATAAATGTAATAAGTTCAACATTTCACACAATATCTACATATGCACAGTGAATTTGGTTTCCTGATTTACACAAAAGAACTACTTAAATAACTGAAAAGCTGACATTTAATTTAAACTTACTGAGTCTGTAATGGATAAACTGTACTAACATACAAAGGTGGCCAAATAGCTAGCTGCTAGGCAACCTACGGTTTGTTTGAATATTCCGGTTTACATTCAGAACTGTTGACAAAACACAATACTGACACTTCTTTTTACATGCAGATGCTGAACTAGCAATGTACACAAGTGTACATAGCACTAACTTGTCTTCAAGTGCAAACTACAGCTTTAATACCTACATTTATTGAAAATTAACAATTTAGGTGGTTCAACTACTGAGGAATACTACTTTGAACTGTAGAATCATTAGGTGAAATGACCAGCGCAGAAATAATACAAATTTACATACCCACCGATATTAGACAAGATTTTAATCCACACGCACATGATAATTTTCTTGGTTTCTGGGTCTTCTAATACAAATTTTGAAAATAATTAAATTCAGAGAAGAGAGGCAAGGGATTTTATTATTCAAAAATTCCCAGGAGAAACAATTCATTAGGTGCAGCACAAGATGGTGATTTTAAACAACTTGATAACATGCAGAAAAACATGTCAAAACATTGAGTTAGAAGGCACATTTCAGAGAAAGACAAGGGCCAGTTTTAAAAGTAGGAAGGAAGCAGAGATAAAACAGTAGAAAATTACAAACACAAAAAGTCTAGTGTTCAAGAAGCGTAGCATTACTACAGGAAAGCAAGCAAATTAAGATCAGATGGGAGAAAGTAATTCAGGGATTCTAAAGCAAGATTTCTACATCAACTTACTTTGGTGGCCATCTTCAACAATTCTAGATTCTGGAACAGTTTGCGCAGGTTGGAAGGTATGAAATGTAACCCCACTATTTAAGAAAGGAGGGAGAGGGGAAACTGTGAACTACAAATTTTTAGATAATTAATTAAAGGGTGCGTTAACTACACACTTGTAAAATCATGGTAGGACTACACAGAAGCATCTTAAATTTATACAAAGGGACTCATGAGTGTATACTGAGCAGAATAGATGAATGGAGGGTGGGGGAATGCATAGATATGGAGAGCTTGGATTTAGCGTCATTCAGCATGGAAATAGACCGTTCAGTCCAACTTGTCCATGCCAACCAGGTTTCCTAAACTGAATTAGTCTCAAGACAGGTTTGACCCATATACTTCGAAAACTTGTACCCGCCTCTACCACTTCCTCAGGCAATTCATTACTTATACGCAACATCCTCTGAGTGAACAAGTTGGCCCTCAGGACCCTTCTAAATCTTTCCCTTCTTACCTTAAACCTATGCCATCTAGTTTTCAAATCCCCTACCATATTGGGGGGGGGGGGGGGGACACCTCACTTCATCACCTTACCTAGATCTCATGATTTTACAAACCTCTGTAAGGTCACCCCCTCAGCCTCCATTCTCCAGTGAAAAATATCCCAGCTTATTCAACCTCTCCTTGCAACTCAAACTCTCCAGTCTTGGTAACATTCTTATAAATCAGTTTTTCTTTCACCCTTTCCATAGAAGGATGATTAGAATGGTATTCAATACTCTAAAAGCCTTGGGCAACTGTGTGGAATCTGCACATTCTCTTTGTGTCAGCATGGGTTTCCTCCAGGTGCTCCGCTTTCATTCCACAGTCCAAAGATGTGCAGGTTAGGTGGATTGGCCATGCTAAATTGCCCTCAGTGTCCAGAGATGTACAGGCTAGGTGGATTAACTATGGGAAATACAGGGTCACAGGGATAGTTTGGGAGGATGGGATGCTCATTTGGAGCATCAGTGTGGACTCAATGGGCCAACTGGCCTGCAGGGATTCTTCTACAATTTTAAAAAGAAATGCAGACTCACAAATGTCTTGTTCAGACACAACATGGCATCCCAACTCCAATATTTAATGTTCTGACCAATTAAGGCTAACGTACCAAATGCCTTTTTACCACCCTGTCTACTTGTGATACCACTTTCACGGAACTATGTACCTGCACTCCTCGGTCTCTGTTTAACACTCCCGAGGGCCCTACCATTAACTAATTCTTGCCTTGGTTAGGCTTCCCAAAATGCAACACCTCGCATTTAACTCAATTAAACTCCACCAATCACTCGTCGGCCCATTGGCCCAGCTGATCAAGATCTCATTGTACTCTTAGACACCTTCTTCGCTGTTTACTATACTAACAATTTTGGTGTCATCCGCAAACTTACTAATCATTCCTCCTAAATTCTATCCAAAATGTTTATATAAATGAGAAAAAACAATGGACCTGGCAACAAACCTCACAGCACACCTCTGGTCACAGGTATCCAGTCCAAGCAACAGACCTATATCACCACCCTCTGTCTCCTACCATCAAGCTAACTTTGTATCCAATGGGCAAGTTCTCGCTGGATCCCATGTGATCTAATCTGATGAACCAGTCTACCATGCGGAATCTTGTCAAAGACCATGTAGACATCTACCACTCAGCATTCATCCATCTTTGTGGTCAACTCTTTAAAAAAACTCAGTCAAATTTGAGAGACATGCTTTCCCGCATACAAAATGTTGACTATCCTGATTCAGTCCTTGTCTTTCCAAATGTAAGTAAATTCTGTGCCTTATCATCCCCTTCAACAACTTGCCCACTATTGATGTCAGACCAACTGGTCTATATTAACTGGTGTTTCCTCACAGCCTCTCTTAAATAATGGCACAACATTAGACACCCTCCAATCTTCTGAAGACTTTTGATAATGTTCCATTCAGGAAGTTACAAAGCAACAATACTGTACACGGGATTGGGTGTAACAGTTAGACAATGCCTGTTGACAGTCCCAAAATGCTCTCAATACGCATGTGCGAAACGTGCACATGCAGTACATCAGTCAATGACATAACTTCATCCCATTTACTCATATTTATTATGCACCTTTAGATGCTGACATGTTTTGTTTCAAACTAACAGAGTGTGCATACACAGATCATCCACATGCGAAATGTGAAGCTTTTGTGGGGTGTCAGGAGATACAGCCCAATGGTTATTTTAATCAACCTTTTGAACATGTTTTGACACAGAGCAGATGGAACATGAAGACAGCACTTCTTGCCTTGGGGTAGGCACTTAACACTCTCCCACAAGACTTCTAATTTTGAAATCAACTTGTTTAGACATGTTATGATACACCATGGAAGCAGGTGGAACTTTTATACAGATCGGCTATACCAAAGATAGGGACAGTACCAATGTACCAAAAGACCATTCAGGACTGCCATAGATTGAGCACTGGTTAATGAGTAAAACACAAGTCAATAAGAATAAACAAGTCATGGTCAGTTGACAGACTGTGACTAGTGAGGTACCACAAAGATCAGTGCTTGTACTGATCACAGTCTATAATGATTAGCATGTGAAGCCCAAATGTAATATTTCCAGGTTTGCTAACAAAGAACTAGATGCGCATGTGCATAGTGAAGCAAATGCAAACAGTCTTCAATGGGAGGCAGATAAGCTTGAGGAGTAAGAAAGAACATGGCATACAGAATATAACGCAGAAAAAAGAAATGAAACTTTTACATTTCTGTTGCTTTTCCACAAGAGTGGAGAGTGTTTAGAGTCATAGAGATATACAGCACAGAAACAGACCCTTAGGTCCAACTCGTCCATGCCGATCAAATATCCTAAATTAATCTAGTCCCATTTGCCAGCACTTGGCCCATATCCCTCTAAACCCTTCCTATTCATGTATCTACCCAAATGGATGTAGGTTTGCTCGCTGAGCTGAGAGGTTCATTTCCAGATGTTTCATCACCCTACTAGGTAACATTTTCAGTGGGCCTCAGGCAAAGCAGTGTACATGATTCCTGCTTTCTATGTTTGGGTTTCTTTGAGTTGGTGATGTAATTTCCTGTTCTTTTTCTCAGGGGTGGTAGATGGGGTTTAACTCAATGTGTTTGTTGATGGAGTTCCGGTTGGAATGCCACACTTCTAGGAATTCTCATGCGTGTCTGTTTGGCTTGCCCTAAGATGGATGTGTTGTCCCAGTCGACATGGTGGCCTTCCTTATCTGTATGTAAGGATATTAGTGAGAGAGGGTCATGTTGTTTTGTGGCTAGTTTTCTGCCTGTTTGTCCAATGTACTGTTTGTTACAGTTCTTACACTGCATTTTGTAAGTGACATCAGTTTTGCTTGTGGTCTGTATAGTGTCTTTCAAGTTCATTAGCTGCTGTTTTAGACCAAATGTCTTTTGAATGTTATAACTGTACCAGCCTGCACCACTTCCTCTTGCAAGTCATTCCATACACGCACCACCCTTTTCATGAAAAAGTCACCCCTTTGGTCCCTTCCAAGTCTTTCCCCTCTCACTTTAAACCTCTGTCCTCTAGTTCTGGCATCCCCAACCCAGGGAAAAGACTGTCTATTTACCCTATCCATGCTCCTCATATTTTATAAACTTCTGTAAGGTCACCCTTCAGCCTCCGATGCTGCAGCAAAAACAGCCCCGGCCTATTCCACCTCTCCCTATAGCTCAAACCCTCCAATTCTGGCGACATCCTTGTAAATCTTTTCAAGTTTCACAACATCCTTCCTCTAGAAAGGGAACCAGAATTGCACACAATATTCCAAAAGTAGCCTAACTAATGTCCTTTACAGCTGCAACATGACCTCCCAATTCCTATACTCAATGGCCTGACCAATAAAGGAACGCATACTAAACACCTTCTTCACTATCCTATGTACCAGAGACTCCACTTTCAAGGAATTATGAACCTGCACTCCAGGGTCTCTTTGCTCACCACCTTACCATTAAATGTTTTTGTTCATAAGTTACTAAAAACCAGTAGTAAGTAGTTTAAAAAAAAAGGTCATGTTTCTATTGTGTAGAGTCTTGATGAGACCGCATAGAGAGCATCATGTGCAGTTCTGGTCTCCTTACCCAAGGAATGATATGTAGTTGGCACATGGCCTTGTAATGCAGCAGTAGTATCCTTGTCTCTGGGCCAGAGGCCATAGTTCAAGTCCTACCTGCTCCAAAGATACATCAAATACAGCTCATTAAAAATATTCATGTCATGTGCATGGAGGGAGTGTGACAAAGGTTTAGCAGGCCGATCCCTCGCATGGCAAGAATATCTTACAAGGGAAGATTGAAGAGAATTTGCTGGCATGAATTATCTGGCATTTAAAAGAATGAGTGGTGATTTAAGTTAAAACAATTCTTTCAGAGCTCAATTCTAGAGATATAATAGAATCCCTACAGTATGGAAATGGACCATTTGGCCCAACAAGTCCACAGTGATCCTCCGAAGAGTATCCCACCCAGATCCATTCCCCTATCCTATATTTCCCGTGACTAATGCGCCTAACATACACATTCCTGAACAGTATAAGCAATTAAGCATGGCCAATTCACCAACATGCAGATCTTTGACTGTGGGAGGAAACTGACACAGACATGAGGAGAATGTGCAAACTCCACTCAGACAGTCACCTGAGGCTGGAAATGAACCTGGGTCCCTGGTGGGGAGGCCGCAGTGCTAACCACTGAGCCACCCGAAATGTGTTGCACTTGGTGGAACATTTTAAATGAGGGGAAATGGCTTCAGAATGAAGATGAACACCATTTAGGACTAAGACAAGGAGGCATTTCTTCACCCAAAGGAAGATGAATCTTTGGAATTCTCTAGCCCAGAGGACTGTGGAAGCTTGGCCATCAAGCATGCTAAGGACAGAGATCATTAGAATACTAGATGTTAATAGAGGAATGTGAGGATAATGCAGGACATGCTAACAAGTTAGGTCGCATAGCCAAGATGCCAGATGGCCTACTCTTGCTCCCATTTCCTACATTCCTCACAGAAGTACAATCTGAAGAGAGTAATAGGATGCAGCACGATGCAAACATGGATTGGGAATATCAATCTTAATGAGTTGATGGTTGACGAGACCTGAGGTCCCACTTGTCTACAGGTAGACATGAGAGAAATCCTGTGGAATTATTTTGAATGCTGAGGACTTCTCCCAGGGTCAACGTCCAACACAACTAAGTTGATCATTTGATTACTTCATATGGTACACTGACAGATTTCATTTCATCACACCAAGGGCTAAGTACCTCGAATATACCTGAGCTATTTTAAAGTGCTTTGACGTCTTGAAACTTCTGGAGAAACAACAGAAGTCGAGACCATAAGGTAATGTTTCTACAACGGAGAAAACAGACTGGCTTCAGCTTCAAGGAGTTTCTTAATTTTTTTGGATATCAGCATCGTATTTCTTGCATTTTCTATTCTGATTCCAGAATTCCAGTAGCCCCTGCCAATTTTTAATCAAAATTAGAGAAGAGAATAATGCTGAAAAGTGTTTAATCGTTCATACTGTCGGACAGACAGAATGACAGCAGCTCAGCCAAGAACTGCTGCAGGAACTGAAATGCCCTGGTTAACAACTACTAATAAATGTCAAAGTAACACGAAATGAGTTGAAGGCAGTTTAAGAAGTCCCTAACATCCACGTGCGGGTAATGATCTTTTTAAAGTTTTGCCTGACCACGAAAGTGCAAATACAGTTTCAAAGGGAGTAACTAAAAACACACACATGACATGGTACTGGGTCATGACGGGAATGACAGTCAACAAAATGAAAACAAAACTGCCCTTACCACTTGCCGAGAGCCCAGAGCCACTTAATTGAGCCAACGTGATTTAAGAGTGAAAAAAAACTCGAAATGTTAGACGGAGTATATACATCACAAGCTAAGACCAACTCCTCCCAGTGCTGCTACTACAACTATTAGTCCTACTGTTTCACTCTGGCCTAACATGGCGGCAGCACAGATGTGTCTTTTCCCGGGAGACGAAGCTCCTCCTCCTCCTCCCTTCAGTCCCGCTCCCTCCCTCTCCCCAAACACCCGAGTAGCACCACAGCGCACGCGTCAGACACGTTTGAATGGGGCGAACCCGCACGCAATTTCGGAAGGAGGATGGCGCGTGCACAATGCTCACTGGATAGCGGGGATGAAATAGGCTTTACTGTACGCGGGAAGGGCGCGACGCATGCGCGGTAGGCTTGCTCTGACTCGTACTGTGGCGGCGTGCTCGCGGGGCGGGTTGTCTGGGTGTGCGCGCTCGCCCCCGTCTTCCAGTTGTCCGCCGTCGGCGCAGAGGAGGAGGGTTTGATGCTGCCTGACTTCGGCGGGTCGGAAGGGTTAGGGTGACTCATCACCGGCTCCACACCCCTCCCCTCAACTCCGAATTCGCGACATGGCTGCCGTGTGGAGAGCTCGTATTTTCCTGGATTGTGTGGTTCGCTTCTCCGACCGAGAACTGCAATAATCTCCGATCGTTCAGCTCTGTCAGGCTTGGTTACTCTCCGGGAGGTCGGCCCTTTTCAAAGCTATGGTAAACACGGCGGCGGTGTTCCCTCCTCGTGTATGTATGTGTGTGTGTGAGTGAGTGGCTGGGTGACAGGGCGAGCCTGCGGCTGCACTCACTGAGGTGAGGAGGAGGAGGAAAGGTGTGTGTGATCCTCCAAACTGCTCATTACTGACCTGCAAAATCACAGCCCGGCTGGCCTGCAATCCATTCTGGCTGTTTGACCTCTGTTTTCTTTTAAAGAAACATGACATGAATATGTATAAGTCGATAGGGCATCCTTATGAGCAAGATGGGGTGGCAACAATTCAAAACTTGGGAGCTGAATGCCAATGCAGTGATTCTCTATTTTAGTTTGACAGCCCAGCGGATTGGTCTCCCCCGTTAAACTGTTCCATTTTCTCAAAAGGAAATGCAAAGTGTGCCAGGGAAAGGCAGTGAAAGAGTTTCTGACCTGCCTCAGGTGATGTGCACTGATTGTCCGTGATGATCTGAGTTAAACGTGTGCCCACAGGATTGGCACATCTGTCCCCAAGTTGCCAAAGCAGGCATCTCGTGACCTTCAGTTCTGATGCATTTTCCACGTCGACTATTCTTGACTTTGAAAGCTACCCAAATAAACCAGATTACAATATTTTACCCGTCAATCAGGTGAAACTGCAGAATGTCTTGATGTAGATAACTGTCAGTGAGGTAGTGTAAGATATTGGATTAGTGGTGCTGGAAGAGCACAGCAGTTCAGGCAGCATCCAACGAGCAGCGAAATCGACGTTTCGGGCAAAAGCCCTTCAGGAATAAAGGCAGTGAGCCTGAAGCATGGAGAGATAGGCTAGAGGAGGGTGGGGGTGGGGAGAGAGTAGCATAGAGTACAATGGGTGAGTGGGAGAGGAGATGAAGGTCAAGGAGGAGAGGGTGGAGTGGATAGGTGGAAAAGGAGATAGGCAGGTTCGACAAGTCCGGATAAGTCAAGGAGACAGTGCTGAGCTGGAAGTTTGAAACTAGGATGAGGTGGGGGAAGGGGAAATGAGGAAGCTCTTGAAGTCCACATTGATGCCCTGGTGTAAGATATTGTTGATTTAGAGTGAGAGATCCATAATGATGACATGAGTCAGCAGCTGAATTATTGCTTCTATAAGGTATGATATGCAAATACTGTGATTTGTAGTAATTTTTTTCTCTTAAAACAAAAGACTAAGCAGTCTTAAAATTTAAAAGATTTGTGTTTTATAAAGGATATTTGCGGTCTGCAAATGCGGTCTGCATTGGGGTCAAGCAGCATCTGAGGAGCGGGAGAGATCGACTCTTCTGCTTCATGGATGCTGTCTGACCTGCTGTGCTTTTTCCAGCACCACACTTTATCGACTCTTGTATTTTATCAACCAAAGGATGACCCAGCCAAAACGCTGACATGCAAAACAAAGCAGCAATCTGAAAGTTGAAAAGTTCCAATATAACTTTAACGCTTTCTTTTCACAGATCTAAAGCTGTCTATTGCAAAAAAAGTAAGCACTTTCCTTTTGATTTAACAGTTTATAATAGTGTAGTTTACTAATAATATAGCTTGCCAAAGTTTTTTGTCACATGGTATGACCATGAGATGAATGGATTTTTATCGTATTCATTCTGGCGATGCTTACAGCATGAGCTGAAAATGTGTTGCTGGAAAAGCGCAGCAGGTCAGGCAGCATCCGAGGAGCAGGAGAATAGACGTTTCAGGCATGAGCCCTTCTTCAGGAATGAGAAAAGTGTGCCAAGCAGGCTAAGATAAAAGGTGGGGAGGGGCGTTGGAAATGCGATAGGTGGAAGGAAGTTAAGGTGAGGGTGATAGGCCGGAGTGGGGGTGGGGGCGGAGAGGTCAGGAAGAAGATGGCAGGTTAGGAAAGTGGTGCTGAGTTCAAGGGTTGGGACTGAAACAAGGTGGGGGGAGGGGAAATGAGGAAGCTGGAGAAATCTGAGTTCATCCCTTGTGGTTGGAGGGTTCCTAGGCGGAAGATGAGGCGCTCTTCCTCCAGCCGTCGTGTTGCTATGGTCTGGCGATGGAGGAGTCCAAGGACCTGCATGTTCTTGGTGGAGTGGGAGGGGGAGTTGAAGTGTTGAGCCACGGGGTGGTTGGGTTGGTCCGGGTGTCCCAGAGGTGTTCTCTGAAATGTTCCTGACCTCTCCGCCCCCACCCCCACTCCGGCCTATCACCCTCACCTTAACGTCCTTCCTCCTATCGCATTTCCAATGCCCCTCCCCCAAGTTCCTCTCACTACCTTTTATCTTAGCCTGCTTGGCACACTTTCCTCATTCCTGAAGAAGGGCTCATGCCCGAAACATCGATTCTCCTGCTCCTTGGATGCTGCCTGACCTGCGCTTTTCCAACAACACGTTTTCAGCTCTGATCTCCAGCATCTGCAGTCCTCACTTTCTCTTAGATGCTTACAGCATAACAGACTGCCTGATGCTGTTGCTTACTTGGCAAATTTTGAAAATAGTAAGTTAAAAGGAAGTATTGTGACTTCAACACATCAACCAAAATCAGTATTTTGTTTTCTTAAACCGCCCCATGATAATGGACAGTACCCCACTCCTCATAAATACTGTACTTAAAATATCCCAGATCTGCCATTAACCTGGTCATACAGATGTTCTTAGAATGGTAATATGATGTTTGTTGGTATTTTCTCAATCTAGTGAATTTTTGTTTTATTCTTTCATGGGATGAGGGCATTGCTGGCTGGACTGGCATTTATTGCCCTTGTCTAATTACCCAGAGGGCAGTTAAAAGTCAACCACATTGCTGTGGGTCTGGAGTCACATGTAGGTCAGACCGGATAAGGATGGCAGTTTCCTTCCCTAAAGGACATTAATAAACCAGGTAGGTTTTTTCCAACAGTCGACAACTGATTTATGGTCATCATAAAACTCTTAATTCCAGATTTTTATTGGATTGAATTTTTCAGTCCAATTGTAGGATTCAAACCTGGTCCCTGGAATATTACAGTTGAACATACCAGTGCAATGATAATACCACTGGACCATTTCCTCCCCTTGATTTAAATTTATAATTGTCATAGAATCAGCATGTAATTAATCTTTTGATTGTGCAATCATATTACTATTACACTACATCATCCCTCTATGATATTATAACAGCTGATTGCTACACAAATCACTAAAATGTAATGCACACGGATACATTAAATAATCAGAAAGGTTTATGGCATATTGGCCATTCTATTAAGTTTCCCTACAGTGTGGAAACAGGCCATTGGTCCAGCAAGTCCACACTGACCCTCTTAAAGAGTAAACCACTCAGACCCCTTTCCTTCTAATGCACCTAACACTATGGGCGATTTAGTATGGCCAATCCACCCGATCTGCATATCTTTGGTTTGTGGGAGAAACTGGAGCACCTGGGGGGAGTTTTACTTTAAAAGTGAAGGCTGACCTTAGATGCACAAGGCTTTACTAAAACCTCATCTGTAGGAAATAAAATCTAAAAGAACTACTGATACTGTAAATCAAACAAAAACAGAAATTGCTGGAAAAGCACAATAAGCCTGGCTGCTATTGTGGAGAAAAATCAGAGTTAATGTTTCAAGTCAAGTAACCCTTCCTCAGACCCTTCCTCACAACATTAACTCTGATTTCTCTCCACACATGCTGCCAGACCTGTTGAGTTTTTCCAACAAATTCTGTTGTTGTTTCTGTTGCACCTTATCTGTAATGTTGCTTCCACATTGTGCCCAAGGGAAGGTACGTTTGTCTTGGAATTGTCGTCCCATTTCCCCCTTCAGTCAAAGCAAAACACTCAGAGACACAGTATAGTTTTATCTCCTTCATCTTTATTCCAGGCCCTGGAAGGTGAGAGAACAATAACCCATGTGCACAGAGATATGAGTTCTCAGTCTTCTCTATCGAACAGCAGTTTCTTAATGAATTATATAGTCATTTACAGGGAGGAGCATCCAGATAAGGCAACATTAATATTGATTGGATAACTGTTACAATCAGCAAGTGTCAATAGTAAAGATTAAGCCACCTGTCGTTACATAATGAATGTTTTTAACCTTAACTGGCTTCACATAATGAATACTTTTCATCTTGTTAAAACTGACCTTACATACAGAATTCTTCCAATATTGTTAAATGACTCTACATAATGAATGCTTTTCCACCTTATTAAGCCATTACCCTTGCTTCCAGCACCCCATTGTTAACTGCAAGTTCTTACCTGATCTGAGTCATGCTCACCTCAACCTCTTGTTTCACTAAATTCAAAACTTAACTCTTTCCCTACTTGCTTATACCCCCCACACGTTCTTAGAATGGCCACAAAATAAAGTTATTGGAATCATTCCAGGGCTTAAAGCATTCCTAAAAGATTGCATATACTTGGCTTGAATTGATAAATGTTTGAGTAATCTAATCAAGCATTTAAAATTATTAAATTATTCCAGTGGGCAAAATACTGTTTCTGCTAATGAGGGGATGTATAATAAGAGGAATATTTTCTTAGAGGAATAGGCCATTTATGAACAAAAAGCATAGAAACTCCATAACTGCTCTCACCAGACGCTAAGAATGCTACATCAATTTTGGATTTTCAGACAGATCAATTAGTTTTTCTTTGTTCAGTTCACCTATCAAGTGATAAAACAGAAAGGCAGGTAAATGGAGTGATGATCTGTACCGCAGTTCCAGTCATAATATAACTGAATGCTTGAGCTAAATTTCTTACTCTTATTCTTGTGTGACAAATCTGATTTTGAATCAAGACTGCCAGTTCCCTGAAGAGATGATTTTAAGTAATTCAGGTTAGTAATCACAACCGTCAATTCATTATCTTTATTTGATAACTGGCAGTTTTAATTTATACCTAAACAACAAGATAACTTATGGCAAAATAAATACTTCGACAAATAATATGTAGTACTTAATGTTTGTGTTCTGTGTTGAATTGCACACCCAGTACAACACACAAGACAATGAGAAGAAACTTAATGTCTGAAAAGTAGAATGTGAACAAGTTATTTATAAGAATATTTTCAAGTTTCAAAATGTTTAGGATCACTAAACTTTTAAAATTCCTTTCAATTGCATTTATGTTAACAAGTTTTTGTATTAGACTGGTGGGACAGACTTTTGATTGACAGATAGCCAATTATAAAAATGAAGTCCATTTCTGGGGTTCCCCATGTCATGCATTCCCAGTCTTTGCAACCATCCAGGAAAGTGAGAAAGAAAATAATTTGCTGAGGTGAAATATTTTCTCACGTTATCAATTTGGTTGCTTAAAATTACAGGAGGTAACACTAACAATAGCAATGCCTCTGATCCTTGCTCAAGTTAAATTTTGGGACCAATCTAATGAAATGGGTCGATAATAACAATGCTATTAAGATATTCAACCATTTAAAGGAGAAGCTTTATTTTGAGCAAACTGATTGTAATAATGTGCTGCAATATCTGTGAACTACTCTTTGAATAAGTTGCAATAAGTATTATAATGCTTTTATATTCTAGTAGTGAGGGATCACTGAAACATGAAAGGTCAGTGCAGTGTGGAATTTAAGAAAGAAGGAACCTGCATTTATATAGCATTTTATGGAATTATTTCACAGACAATTAGAGGTTTTGAAGTGGCATCATTGTTTGAAGGAAATGCAAAAACCAATTTGCTCACAACAGGACCCAAAAAATGTATCCAGATAATCTACCTTAGTGATTTTGGTTGAGGTATATATGAGAGCACAGAGAAGTTTTCTCTTCAAACAGTCCCATGATATCATTCGCATCTACCTGAAAAGATTGGGAGAAGTGTTTTTTTTGTGTAGATCTGAAAGATAGTACATCTGACAGTATGTTTTGGATTTAATTAGCATAATTTTAGTTGATGAAAGCCAGTGATTCTTTAACTTTGTTTGGTGTTTTACTAAAGTGCTGATTTAAGCCAGTAACAAATTAAGTAATAGATGACGAAAATGGCATGATTAGCTCATCTCTTCTGCCTTTCCTATGGCAGTTATGCTAATGTGAACCTTGAAAGAATTCAGGTTTGCAGTGAGAGATTAATCTCCTACCACAAGACAAATGAAGTGAAAGAGAGGATTGGGACTTAGAATTTAACCTCAAGAACTATTTAGGGCAAGTACTTAATTTGACTTGAGTTTGTTCATTTTGGGGTATTATTTGATGATTTACCAATTGTCAAATTTAGTTTAAAGAACTTCACAACAGCTAAGTACACTTTTTAAAATGGATGTTACTTTTCTATTAAAGTTTGCTTATTCTAAAAAGTAACATTGGAAGTTGCTTTTCAAAATGTATAGTGCAGAACTTTGAAAATTTGAGTAAATTATTAAAATTGTAATATTAGTTACCTTTCAATGATTTGAGGAACAAACATAGATATGGCTTTATCATGTGCAGACCACACTGGCAACTCTCAACTCTGATCACAGCTCCAACATTCTTTTGATTTCTGTGTGGTTTAGATTGCTAGAAATTTATAAATAAGTTGTTTACATCATTAATTTCTACCAGCCTTTCTGTAGGCTCCTGTTGAGCATACATCTCTCATTGCGATCTTCCCCTTCCAATATTTTTACAGGTCTATAAAACACAGGTGTATATTTGTAGGTATTAGCCATGTAGCATTATAATTCAAGAGATACAACGTGAATAATCAGCTCTTTGTAATGTTTCTGTCATGCAAGTTGTTCAAACGTTAATTATATTTTCTGAGCTTTCTGCTAAAAGTGAACAGTAGGAAGATGTGTAATTTGGATTGATTTATTCCCTGTCAGCATGGCCATAGTTAAGAAGGGTGAGAATGAACCATTTACCCTAGGCTCCCAAGTTCCTTTCCCACTGTAGATACTGCCATTACCTGAATAGCAAGCATAGCTACAGATAAACAAGATGTCGTCAAAACAATCAGCATGAGGCTGAAATATGAGTTTTCCTGGAATCTTGAGTTTTCTCTGCCCCAGTTCATGAACCCATTTTTTGAGAAAATCCTATCCCCTTCTGAACTCCTTCCAATTTTACATACTGGTGACATCACTCTCCAACCAGAGAGAGACTATTTTTCAATGGTTGTCGTAAAGTTGGAACAGACTCTGATTTCAGGACTTAATGGGAGTTAAGAGGAAAAGGTTAATTAAAATGAGGCATACAAAGAATGACTCTCTGTACACTCAATGTCAGGGTAAATACAATGTACCCTAAAGAATAGGGGATATATAAAGTTTGCAATATTGCAGAGATCAGTTTGGAAACGATGACTATACCTTGGTGAAGAACTCAACGACTGGATTCTATCCATGTGCTGGAGTCATTGTAGTGGCTGGTCTTCTCACTGAGGGATAGGAGCTGAAGGAACCTTTTACTTCAGATGTGCTTTTGTGTGTGCAGCAAATGAGGAGATGGTGACGCTGTGCTAATGTCACTGGACTAGGAATCCAGAGACTTTGGCAAAAGTTCCCTGCATATGGTTCAGATCCCACCGTGGCTCAAGTCATGGAATTTAAATTGAAGAACTAATCTGGAATATGAAGCTCATCTCAGTCATTGTGACCAGGAAACAGTTATTGCCAAATGTTGGCCTAAGCTTGGATATTGATCAGATCTTGTTGCATGTGGAAATTGAAATGGATTGTAAATTGTTGGATCCCTAGCACTGATCCCTGAAATACTCCACTAGCTACATTGTGCCAACCTAAAAGTTACCCATTTAAATTTGATTGCCTGCTTTCTGTTAGCTCACCAACCCTTGATCCAACCTAATATGTTAAACTATGTGTAGTAACCTTTAATGAGTCCCTTGATGAAATTCCTTCTGAAAATTCAAGTCCAGTACATCCACAAACTTCCCTTTATCCAAATCACTTGTTACTTCTTCAAAGAACTCAAACTAATTTGTTAAAGATGATTTCTCTCCTCGTTGATTGTACCTGATCACTTTAAGACATCATGAAGGAAATGGTGGACGGAGTGTGGCGTGGATCTTGCAGCTGCTCGTGAGATTCAGGCTTATTTCCAGATATACTTCTAGATTTCTTACAGTTATTACCATGTTTAAAAGACTTTTAGATAAGTACATGAATAAGAAATGTTTGAAGGGATATGGGCCAAGTGCAGCCAGGTGGGACTAACTTAGTTTGAGAACTTAGTCATTGTGGATTAGTTGGATTGAAGGATCTGTTTCCATGCTGTATGACTCTGAGATGGAATTCAGCGACTATACGTGAGAACTGTTCGGTAAAGTGGAAGAACTGAAAGGGGTGTGAGAAGGAGAGGTAGTTTTTTTGTTGTTGTTTGTGAACAATGTCATGGGGGATTACTTTTTTTTTAGAAAAAGGCGAGAGGGACTCTGGGGACGATGAACTCTGGAAAATATTTACTTATTGCCATTTCACTGAAAATGTTTTCTCAGCAGTGGACTGCAGCTGAATATAATTTTGGGAACTTCCTCTAAGTTTGACAGTTGATTCCCTTAAACCTGGTCTCCCAATTTTGTTTGAGCAGTTAAAATGTTGGTCAATTTTTGCATTTAAGTGTAGTCATCCGATAGATAGATAATGCATAAATGAAAATGGGGCCACAAAGGACTTGATGAGTATTTTATGATTTTTATCCCTGTTTTTCAAACAGAAGTAAGAAGAATTTGTGAATGAGTAATTTTGTTCTGTGCTATAACCATTATATGGTGTGTACAATATGTACATATTCCCAAATGTAATTCTTATTTGATTTGGGAATACTTACGAGAATACTTATAAAAGCCAGGCTTTTAAAATAAGCTTTCAGAAGTTCAATGATGATATCAAAACTAATCAGTGGAAACAAGGGGCAGAACCTTTTCAACCACTGAATGATCTAGGCAAGGCAAGAAAGTTGGGAAAGTCACAGGTTATTGACAGCAGGAAGATTCCCAACATTGAGAGCATGAATGCCCACTTTTCAACCTCTCCACACTACCAAGAATCATTGACCCCAGTATTCTGCCTTCCTGTTATTCTTTCCAAAGTGAATCACCTCACATTTATCTACATTGAACTCCATTTGCCACCTCTCAGCCCAATTCTGCAGTTTATCCAAGTCCCTCTGCAACCTGCAACATTCTTCCACACTGCCCACCACTCTACCGACTTTAATGTCATCTGCAAACTTACTAACCCATCCACCTATGCCTGCGTCTAAGTCATTTATAAAAATGACAAACCGCAGTGGTCCCAAAACATGCCACTAGTAAAAGTATGAGGTAATTATCAAGGGCTTGTGGAGCGAAAACTCTCCATAAATCTTGCTAAAATTGACAGCCAATTTCTGATAAAAATTTGATCTAATATTCTATAATAACCTAATAATATATGGAGCCAGCAGTCTTAGAGGTGATGGAAATAGTTAACTTGATTTGAATCAACATTATGTCAATACCTTGCTCAGGTGGGACACATGACTTGGAACAGGTAGTTTCCAAAGCTCTTCACAGGGGATTTCCTTGTATGAGTAGTTAACATTTCCATTATTGTTGTATTGTGTGAGTACCAAGATGCAGGAAAGGCAATTCAGATGGAGTTTGATTTTCTTTTGTTTAGCAATTCTCGTTTATGATGCGCAGATTTAACTATGTAACTGAATTGTTTATTGGGAAGTTATTTATGCCCTTATTTTGGGCAATAAAAATTTCAAAGCAAAACCACATTTGTAAAAACCGCTGTTATACCATTGTGAGCAGATTGGGGTGCTGGGCAATTAAAATGATCAATTAATGGCTGAAACTGGTAATTGCATTATGATGAGTCAATTGACAGGAATTGAAAATGAAAAATGTTGTCATGAAAGCCTAACTAAAGAAATGAAACAGGGAAGGACGACCATAAGTTCTGTTACTCTTTCACAGAATGTGAGCATCACTTGCAAGTCTAGCACTTGTTGCCCATTCCTAATTGCTGAACTTTTGTAGAGAGCATGACAAGATAAGAATAGAACTCACTAATGTACGTTAGTGAACTTGATGAGTTTTATGATAGTTTCAAGGCCACCCTTACTGGGGCTAGTTTTCAGTTCCAGGTTTTATTAACTGCATTTAAATTCTACTGGCTGCTCTGATGGAATTTGAACCCATGTCTCCATTAGCCCGCACCTCTGGCTTACTGACATTACCACTACATCACCATCTCCACAAAGTGTGTAGAATGAAAAAATTTAAAAATTTGAATATTTTTTCTGTGTTGATTGCAGTAAACAGTCTAACATGCTGTTTTGAATGAAACATATGAAGTAGGAACAGGAGTGGGCTATTTTACTCTTTGATCCTGCTCCGTCATTCAGTATGATCATGGCTGACCATCCAACTCAGGACCGTTATACAACTTTCTCCGTATGTAGGACCATTCGGCGGAGCCACTTTGGCACGAGTGATTCGACGCGAACGATTCGGCGCACCTCTTATTTATTCCTTTTCAGGCTTACTTACAAGCATTAATGAAAGCAATAAAAAGAAAAATAATGTTTATCCTCTTCAGTAAGAATGTTAAAAAGAAAATAAAAATGAAAGAAGTAAGGCAAATACAAAATTGTTGCTGGCATTTTAACAGGTTTGATTTTAATAATTTGTATATTCATGTTTTATTTTAATATATTTTAATAATTTTAATAATAGTAGTTTAATAACTGCTACTGAATAACTACAAAAAGTTCTGTGCCAAATGGGTCTGTGCCAAAATATATTTCATTTTAATATATTTTAATAATTTAATAATTTTAATAAAAGTAGTTTAATAACTATTACTGAATAACTACAAACAGCTCTGTGCTAAAATAGGTCGCGCCAAACCGGCCACGCCGAATGGTCCCACTCCGACTTTCTCCCCATATCCTTTGATCCCTTTAGCCCTATCAAAGTCTTTCTTGTAAATAAAGTCATAGAGAAGTACAGCATGGAAACAGACCCTTCGGTCCAACCTGTCCATGCCCATCAGATATCCCAACATAATCTAGTCCCACCTGCCAGCACCCGGTCAATATCTCTCCAAACCCTTCCTATTCATATACCCTTCCAAATGTTGCAATTGTACCAGCCTTCACCACTTCCTCTGGCAGCTCATTCCATACAATTACCACCCTCTGTGTGAAAAAGTTGCCCCGTAGGTCTCTTTCATATCTTTGCCCTCTCACCCTAAACCTATGCCCTCTAGTTCTGCACCCCCTGACCCCAGGGAAAAGACTTTGTCAATTTATCCTATCCATGCCCCTCATAATTTTGTAAACCTCTAGAAGGTTTACAAAACCTCTATCAACCTCTCAGCCTCCGCTCCAATGAAAACAGCCTCAGCCTGTTCAGCCTCTCCTTATAGCTCAAATCCTCCATACCCTTGTAAATCTTTTCTGAACCCTTTCAAGTTTCGCAACATCTTTCCGATAGGAAGGAGACCAGAATTGCACGCAATATTCCAACAGTGGCCTAACCAACGTTCAGTTCTCTGGCCTCAACTGCAGAAAATTCCACAGGGTCACTAATGTCTGGGTGAAGAAGTTTCTTCTCCATCTTAAATAACCTATCCCATGTCTTTTGTCTATGACCCCTGGTTCTGGACTCCTCAATCATCGAGACCATCCTTCCTGTGTTTGTGCTATCTAGTCCTGTTTGAAGTGTACAGAAGCTTATAAAATTCTTTCTTCTGAACTCCAGAGAATGTAGTACCAATCCAGTCTGTCTTCATGCATCAGTCCTGCCATCCCAGGAATCAGTCTGGTAAACATTTCTATGCATTCCCTCCACATAGCCAGAATATCCTTACTCAGATAAAGAGACCAAAATTGCGCACAATACCAGTTGTGGTCTTACCAAGGCACTACACGATTGCAGCAAGGCATCCCCGCTCTTGTACGCAAATCCTTTTGCTATGAAGACCAACATTCCATTTGCCGCCTTTATCACCTGCTGCACCTCCATGCTTAGATTCATCAATTCATATACAAGAACACTCTAGTTCTGTTGCATCCCCCCAACCCCCCCCCCTTCTCAATCTATCTTCATTAAGACAGTAATCTGTCTACCTGATATTGCTACCAAAATGGATAGCTTCTTTTATATGTCCACATTATACTTCATCTGCCATGAATTTGCCAATCCACTCAACTTGTCCCAATCACACTGATGCACCTCTGCATCCTCCTTGCAATTCACCCTCCCACCCAACTCCGAAAAATGCAAGTTTAGAGATACTGCATTTCGTTCTCTCATCTGAATCATTAAATATATTGTGAAAAGTTGATGTCCAAGTACTGATACCTGTGGTAATCTTAATAATCACTGTTTGCCACTCACAAATGACCTGTTCATTCCTATTCTTTCTTTTGTTTATTGTTTGCCAACCAGTTCCCTACCCATGTTAGCTCATTACCCTCAATAAAATGTGCTTTATCTTTACATGCTCATGTCTTATGTTGGACAATGGAAACTTTCTAAAACTCTAAGTAAACCACATTCATTGGTTCTCCTTTATCAATTCTACTAGTTACGTCCTCAAACTCTAGAAGAATTGTCGAGCATGATTTCCCTTTCAAAAATTCATATTGACTCTGTCTGATCCTGTCACTGTTTCTCAAGAGCTATATTAAATCTTTTATAATGAACTCTAGCAATATTTCAGCTAACCAGTCTGTAACTTCCTCTCTTCTCTTCTAGGAACTGTTCAAAAGTCTATAAAGTCTTGAAAGATCTCTAGGGTCGCTCCTTGAGTAATGTGGAATATAGATTATCGGGCCCTGGGGATTTATCGATAATTTAATCCCATCCATTTCCAATTCACCCATATCCATACTAATACTGATTTTCTTCAGTTCCTCCCCTCACTGGACCCCGTGTTCCCCAGCATTTTTGAGACATTATTTGTGTCCTGCTTTGTGAAAACAGAACTAAAATATGTATTTAATTAATCTGCCATCTCTTTGTTTCCACTTATAATTTTCTATTTTTCTGATTATAAGGCACCAGCATGGGCCTTCATTAGTATTGCTACTATGTAATTTTGCATAATTTGTTGTATATCTTATATTTTGCTGTTATTAAGTATTTGGCTTTACTGTTGAATGATTGTGTAATAACATCAATCATTATTTGCTTTTCAAAGAAAGAGGTTTGCAACTGGAAGGTTGTTTTAAATTTTGTCTGCATTTCAGAAAGGAGCAAAATCAATTATTAACCTTGATCATTGGTTACAGAAAGATATCTTGGCTTAACTTTTGTTTGAAGTCAGACAGAAAATTATACTTTATGATCTTGGGTTTTTCTTCTAAACATCAATTAAATGAGGTTCATCGAGTTATAGAATTGTGCAACTTGGAAACAGACCCTTTGGTCCAACTCGTCCATGCCGACCAGATATCCAAAATTAATCTAGTCCCTTTTGCTAGCATTTGGTTCATATCCCACTAAACCCTTCCTATTCATATACCCATCCAGATGCCATTTAAATGTTGTTATTGTACCACCCTCCACTATTTCCTCTGTCAACTCGTTCCATACATGCACCACCCTTTGCATTAAAACGTTACCCCTTATGTCCCTTTTAAATCTTTGTCCCCTCACCTTAAACTTATTCCGTCTAAGTTTGGACACCCTCACCCCAGGGAAAATACAATATCCATGTCCCTCAAGATTTTGTAAACCTTTATAAGGTCACCCCTCAACCTCCAATGCTGTAAGCAAAATAGCCCTGGCTAATTCAGCTTCTCCCTATAGCACAAACCCAGTGCTACAGGGAGTATATTAGCCCCCTTCTAATTCATGTGTAAGCTGTCCTTTTTAAACAGATTAGTTCTACCTCAGAAGAGATTCCAAGAATCCAAAAATATGAATCCTTCTGCCCTGCACCACCTGCTCTGCCACGTATTCATCTGCTCAGTCCTCCTATTGCTATCCTCACTAGCTCGTGACACGGAGTAATCCAAATATTATCAGCCTTGAGGACTTCCTCTTTAAATTTGTGCCTAACTTCCTATATTCTTTCCTCAGAATTTCATCCTTTTCTCGTCCTATGTCATTAGTTCCAATGTGTACAATAACCTCCTGCTGGTCCCTCTCCCCTTTGAAAATATTCTGCTCTCTCTGTCTCCTGGCACCGCTCTGATATCTCTCTCTCAGCCACAGAAGCGCGTGTCTGTGCTTCTGATTAGAGAGTCACCGTTCACAATCGATTGCTTGCATACCCCTCGTCACATTAGAGCCAGGTTTGTTACTAGAAACCTGACTGTCAGTGCTACATTGTCCTGAGAGTCCATCACCCACTACATTTCCCAAAACAACACATTTGTTGGAGATTGGGATAGCCACAGGAGATTCCTGAACTAATCGTCAGTAATATGGAAACTCTCCCTAATCTCCCACATCTGACAGGAAGTGCACATCACGCCACTAAAGGCCATATTTGCACCTTAACAATTTACAGACCCAGAAAGTAGCCCTGCTCTAAAAACATTGCTCCATGCTAACTTAGTATCTCTATTTCTATGTTTTTAAAGTTTAATCAGAGATAGATCTCAGTAGAAACATGTAAGTGAAAAATAACCCACTCTACCTGCTATTGTAGATTTAGAAAAATAGGAACACTTAAAAACTAGCCATTTAGCTGCTCCAGTGCTGTGAGCTCTCCCACACAGGTTTCTCCAAGGTCAGCTGTGAATTTCGCTGTTTGCTTATTTTTTCTTAGATGAACCCCAGTGTCCAAAGATGTAATCAAACAGAGGCAGTTAGCTGTGTAGCTTCACTGTTGGGTCAAACAGCTTTGCAGGTTTATTGCTCTGCTTGATTCACTTCCCATATAGTTACTACATTTGTCACTCTTCCTCCTTTTTAAAATGCAATTTGTTTGACATTTTTTCCAAAGTTCCAAAGCAATTTATAAAACAGTAATTACTCTTCCTAGAACTTGAGGAAATCAGCTTCAATTCTTAAAATACCTATTAAATAAAAAGCAGCTCTTACAGCCACATGTTATTTTTCCTTATCCTCCATCTTGGATTACACAGAATACAACTTTGGATTTAGAGTCAAGCTTGTAATTTTGCACAATGTGATGCACATCTGCAGCAGTTTATAGTTTAAATTTAGTTTATACAGGGTACATATCTATGACTGTATGACTATAAGCTTACATACAGTGTTTCAAGTTAAGTTGTCCCTGTTTGAATTGTGTGTATATTATACAATATAAAACTTCATTATTTGTAAAGACTTAATCTGGACTTAAAAGGCTGGTCTTTTGACTATATTTATTCTGATCAACTTGGTAAACTTAGGAATTAATGTTTTAAATTTCTGAAATGCCATTGCTGTCTACTTCACTAAGTTATACCTCAAGGAACTTATTTAACTTCATTCCAAATGATGTAATCATGATGAGTTATGCAATGAATTAAAGCTTGCAAGAGTTTTCAGTTTCATTTTGCAACCAACATTGTTTGTTTGTTCTGTATAAAGTGGAGATTTTACAAGCTAGTTCTCTACCAGTGTAAAAGTGTCAAAATACAATTGTGCAATCTATTGGTGTCAAATATGTGTATGTTGAAATGGATCCTAACTGAAAAAGGAAACTGAAATTGGAATGCAGGAAGAAAACTAAACCTGCAGTTTGGAAATCAGAACTTCTAGGCAGACTGAAAGTGGTTGATACTATATTAGCAGTGCAGAGACATTCAAACTTGATAGTATCATTTGAATTGTCAAGTAGTAATTTGAACAGACAGGTAATTTGAACAAGTCGGAGTTCAGATCTAGATGCTGAGAATGATCTCTGGTACCTGTTACTTGAAGATAACATTGGTGGAACTGTGCAATTCTCTGGTATACTATTTGCGGTGAAGACTCTGTGCCTGGAACTGAGGTCAGTTGTGCACAGCTGTCAACTGAGATAGAGCTACATCCTGCAAAAGGGGCCAAAGTTCTTCAAGGGGAAGATAGCTTTTTTATAATTTAAAATACAGGATTAGAGCTGGCCAGGCAAGTATTTGTTATCCATTCCTAATTGTCCCTGAGATAGAGCTGAAACCTTGAAGTGTTGCAGTCCATGTGATGTAGATACAACTGCAGTGGGGGAGGGAGTTACAGAATTTTGACCCAGTTCTTAGTGAAGGAAAGGCAATATAGTTCTATGTTTGAATGGCTTGGAGGCGAACATGTGCATGGAATATGGTAGTGTTCCCGTGTATCTGCTGTCCCTGATCTGGTAGTGCAGGTCGTGGGTTTGGAAGATGATGGCAAAGGCGTGGATGAGTTGTTACTATACACCTTGTAGATGGTACTTGCTGCTGCTGTGTGTTGATGGTAGAGGAAATTAATTTCAAAGGTCTTGGATGGGATGCCAATTAAATGGGTTGCTTTTCCTGGGTGGTGTTGAGCTTCTTGTGTTGTTCATGGTGTACTTATTCAGATAAGTGCATCGTGATCCATCACATTCCTAACTTATGCCTTGTAGATAGTAAGCAGGCATGGGCAAGATAGGATGTGAGTTCTTCACCACAGAATCCTTCTCTTCAGAATTATTCTTGTAGTAACCATATTTATATGGTTAGCTGACTTTATCTACGAGTCAGTGGTAAACCCAAGATGTTGTTAGTGGATTCATTAGTAATGCCATTGAACGTTAGGGGCATAGATTGAATTCTGTCTTGTTGAAGGTGATTATTGCCTAAAACCTAGGACAAGTGGCTGAAGTGTTCGTGAGGGAGCACTTTGGGACCGGTGATTATTGTTCTGTTAGTTTTAAAATAGTTATGGAAAAAGATAGGCCTTGAATAAAAGTTAAAGTTCTAGATTGGAGCAGAGCAATTTCGACTGTATGAGACACAAACTTTTAAAAGTTGATTGGGGTAGACTATTTGCAGGTAAAGGAATAACTGACATGTTGGAGGCTTTCAAAAATGAGATAACAAGAGGTCAGAGGCAGAATGTTTCTGTCATAGTGAAAGGTAACTCTAGTAGGAGTAGGGAACATTGGATGAATAGAGACATTGAGATCTGATCAAGAATGGGAACATACGTCAGGTACAGACAACTGTGATCAAATTAATCTCTTGAGAGATATAAGGGATGTAAAAATACGCTTAAGAGGGAAATCAGGGGGGCAAAAAGCTAAAGTGATTCTAGAACTACATTAAGAGGAAACAAACAACTAGAGCGAAAGGAGGGCCCCTTAAAGAATAACGAGGTTATCTGCGGACCGAAAGAGACGGGTGAAAAACGAACAAATTTCTTTGGGTGTATTTACTGTGGAGAAAGACATGGAAGCTAGGGATCTCAGCAAAGTAAATAGTGATGTCTTACAAACCAACCACATTACAGAGGTAGAGATGCTGGAGGCCTTAAAAAGCATATAGTGAAGAAATTGCCAGGCCCATACCCGAGAAATTTGTCTCCTCTACAGCAGGAGGTGAAGTGCAGAGCGCTGGAGGGTGGTTAATATTGTGTCTTTATTTAAGAAGGTCTCCTTATAGAGGTATATAAAATCGTGAAAGGCATAGATTAGATCGATAGCTGACAACTTTTCCCCAAGAGAGAGGAATCTAAAACTAGAGGATATAGGTTTAAAGTGAGGGGGGAGAGATGCAAAAGAGTCCAGAGGAGCAAGTTTTTTTCACATATTGTGGTGATTGCCTAGAATGGGCAGCTAGAGGTAGTGGTGGAAGTGAATGCCATTTCATCATTTTAAGAAACATGTAGACACGTAAATGGATGGCATAGTTATGGAGGAATATAGACTAAATGCATACAAAAAGGACTAGTTTAAATTGTGAAAATTGGACAACGTGGGCAAGTTGAGGCGATAGGCCTGTTTCCATGCTGTCGATCTATGACTCTAAGACTCGAGCAGAAGCCTGGGAACTGTAGACCTGTAAGTCTGACACTTGTGATGGCTAAGTTGTTGGAGGGAATTCTGAGAGCTAGGATGTACATCATTAAGAACTGATTAGAGATAGTCAGCATGGCTTTGTGTGTGGAAAATTGTGTCTCAAACTTAACTGAGTTTTTTGAGGATGTGACCAGGAAGATAAATGAAGGTAGAGCGGTAGATGTTGTCTGTTGACTTTAGTAAGGCTTTGACAAGGTTTCACATGGTAGACTCATTAGTAAAGTTAGATCAGTTGGATAGGATTCAGGGAGAGTTTGCCAGTTGGACGCAAAATTGGCTTGATAATAGGAAACAGAGGGTGATGGTGGGGGGTTGTTATTTGGACTGGAACGCTGTGACCAGCTGGCCTCTGAAGCTTTTTACCACAGACTGCTCTCCACCCCTTGTTCAATCACTTGCTATCTCAAATTAAATCTGGACAAAATATACCTCTTAAAGCCATAACATTGCCACAAGAGACTTGGGGTTAAGGTACATAGTTCCTTGAAAGTTGCAACACAAGTAGACAGGGCGGTGAAGAGGGCATTTGGCACACTCTTCTATGTTGGTCACAGCATTGAGTTGGGATGTCATGTTGTAGTTGAACAGGATGTTGGTAAGGCCACTTTTGGAGTTCTATAGGAAAGATATTATTAAGTTGAAGAGGGTGCAGAAAAAGATTTATAAGGATGTTACAGGGACTGGAGGGTTTGAGTTATAAGGAGAGGCTGATTGGCTGGTACTTTTTTCACTGGAGCATTGGAGGTTGAGGGGTGACCATATCAAGGTTTATAAAATCATGAGGGGCTTAGATAAGGTGAATAGCAAAGGTCTTTTCCCACGGGTGGGGGAGTTCAAAACTAGGATGCATACTTTTAAGGCAAGAGCAGAAAGGTTTTAAAAGGGCTTGAGGGGCAACCTTTTCCCACAGTGTGGTGCAGTTGGTAGATGCAGATACAGTTACAGCATTTAAAAGACATTTGGACAGGTATGTGAATAGGAAAGGTTTAGAGAGAAATGAGCCAAAAGCAGGCAAGTGGGTCTAGTTTGGGAAACACAGTCTGCATGGACACTCATTGTTCAAATTCCTCTGTTTTAAACCATGGAAATATTGTGACTTACTTTTGTTTAGTAAACAACTGATTTCTGATTTTTTTTTAAAGCAGTTTCTGATAAGACTGCAACACCAGAAACATTATTTTGCTGATTCAGTTATTAAATGAGTATCAGCTAGGAAGTATAAAGCATTGTTGTTTAGTTTAGCACTAACATACATAGAACACATACATGATCTAATAGAGATTCCTCTGTCCATGTTTCCTCTCTTAATCCACACCAAATTAAAATTTCTTGCAGATTACAGGCTACAATGCTCAAAATTCATGTAGTATTTCAGCCTGTTATATTTCATGGGACATATGTGTTCAAGCAACTCTCAAATCCCCTTCCTTTTTGCTCCATACCTTTCCCCCTCAGCTGCATTTTAATTCATTCTCTTCCTTACCAAATTTTTGTTAAAAATCTAGTTTGTTGTCCTTCATATTATCACATTTATTTGGACAGTCAGTGTTTGCAAGCTTTTCAAACAAGCATTAAAACTATTCTCTGACTCCATCTCATTTCATTGCTGAGTCTGAACCAAACTGCCTGCATCCCTGGGATTTCTATTTGGTCCTGAGCTGTGATTTTGACTGTATTTTCTCTTTACCAAATCATTTAGTTTATTTTCTAATTAATCGCCCATTTGGACCCTCTATTCAGCTTACCTACAGCTGAGACCTTCAGTACTTGCTCCAAGTAACTAATAAGAGCGATTCATTCTTCTGTTAGCAGGTAGACAGTGAAAAAGATAACTATACTGGTGTCATTGCTGAAGAAAACGAAGGGTCTGATGAAGCAAACCTTCAGGTAGTAACCTTTGTTCATTTTAAAATCATTGAAATTAATTTCCCATATTGAAGCACACTACCAGAACCACAGAGTACATCTTCATTTACCAAGAAATTCTATTTAACAATCTTTAATAGAAGCCGAGTTGTGTTGTTGGATCATGATTGTTAACAGTTTATGCAGTGACATTATATGTAAAAATGCTTGTGAAATAGGAAGAAAAGGAAAAAAATATATTAGTACAGTATCTTCCACTACTTGAGAGTATCCCAAAGTGCTTTACATGCAATTAACGATGGAATATCGTTATTGTACTGTAACAGAATCTGGCAAACAGCAATGTACAATGTCCAGATAATTTGCTTTAACATATTGGAAGCATCTCAGAAAAAAACTTCTAATCAAATGTCTATTCTCATTAGAGGGAGGTTTCATAAACTTTAAAACAAAAAGGTGAGTTTTACTTGCACCTGTCACAATCTCAGGTTCTACCAACTAAAGATTTGCAGCTAAAGGTTTACTTTGACATGCAACTATTATGGTAAGAAACATGTATCTAAGTCCCATAAATGGCAATCCGTTGGATGCCTAATTACTCCATTTTTAGTAGTAGCAGTCAAGCGAACTTCCTGAGCTTCAAAAAAAAAGTGCTACTTGATTCTTTTCCCATTTGCTTGCTCAGATAGACATCATGGTAGCAAGTTTTGAGAAGGTTTGTAGCTCAGGTTGAGGTTCTGGATATAGGTTTGCTCGCTGACAAACCTTCCAGTTCAGCGAGCAAGCCTACATCCAAACATAATGGTTTCAGGTCCCATCTGAAATCCGGCAACACTAATGATGAAACGTTTCATGTGAGTCAGTTTACAGATTGGTACTTGAATTCTTGATCTACAAACTCAAGTGAAATTGCAAACAAATAGATAAAAATAATGTAACTGTAGTCAAATTGGAAATATTTAATTGTTCTGAATCAACACAGATGATTGACATCTTAACTAAATTTAGCTCTCATCTGTGTTTGCTTATTGAATCACTTGTATTTCATTGAATTTTAATCCAATCGCATATCATATCAAGCAAGAGGTTGCTGTATAAAGACCTAGTTTTTGGACAATCAAGTAAATCAATATTTAATAAAGAAGTAAAAGGTTTCTGTGATGACAGATATAAACCATTACTGCTGCTGATGTCTGGAATAGGAATTAATATTGAGTGTTATTTAGCATATTGGTTCTTACGTTGGGAAGAACAAATTGAAAGGACATGATTCAAATTTCAGGAAAATACTTCTACACAAACTTGTCAAAATTGGAGGTCTAGGCTTCATCAGTGAGTAATCCAAAAGTTAATCAAATGTCATTTTGTGAACTAATACACATCAAAGGATAACAAGATGAAAACAGATGTTCACTATAATTCACCATGCAAATTTGTCTAGAAAATTATTCAAATTGAGAGGAGGAATTGTTAATTTTACTACAAACCATTAAGAAGCTTATAGAAAGCTGTAACTGATAAGTGAGAGGTAGTACATTGTGGCAGGAAGAATGAGGAGGTCACATAGTCTTTGGAAAAGAAGTGCCTTGGTGATGTACAGATCAATAAAACTAACAATGTAGGTTTTGAGGACCATTTTCAGTAAAGCACTGGGCTTTATTGCAGAGAGCTAGAATTAGAAAAAAAAACCTGAAGTTATATTAAACTTGTGAAAAATCATTCTAAGACAACATTTGAGGTACTAGGAATCTTCTAGTTTCCATTTAAGGAGGATGTAGAGAGTCTAGAGAAAATTCAAAAAGTTGTTTACTAGAATGCTAATCGAACTAAGGTACTATATTTGCACAAGGATAACAATGGCTTAAGGTCATTTCTTTTAAAAAGTGGAGACAGGTCAATCTTGATAGACATCTTTAAGCATATGAAAGAGTTTTTCAGTTTTCAAGGTGACATGACACCTATTATTTCACCTTAAATTATATATGTTTTAATCAAGAATCACAGATTATCCAAAAGAGTCAAGGATTAACGTCATTTATTACAGAGCAACACTTCAAAATGTAATATGTAATCAGAACAGAGATATGACCAGAATCAGATGAAAACAATTACCAGTCCCAGATCAGATGAGTGGATGGTGTGAGGTAGACCAGATAGAAGATGTTCATCATGACAGCTCTATTCTGTCAGTGCTGGCAGGGTGCTATAGGAAGTTTGAAATTAATAAAGTAAAGACCTATTTCTATAACACTACTATTTCTCAGAATTCCTTAACACAGTTATCTCTCACAGTTAGTCGTATAATTTATGGCACAGGAGGATATATTACCTATTTTACTCAACTGCATTGTGAAAACTCCCAATTGTAACATTTTTTTCAGGTAGTAGAGCCAATGAGACGCTGATGGTTGGTGTTGCCTCTTATTGTTTCTTCTTCTTTTCTTTCACATTGGCTGGATTGTAGTATTACCAATTGTGCACCCACACAGAAAATAATGGCTGTTGTTTCTTGAATTATTTCATGTTGCTTTTGCAATAGTATGCCACCTGTGATTACATTACATGTCTTTTTATTTGTGAATAGTCTACCCATAACACAAGGGTTCAGTGTGTGCATTCTGCACTTACTGCTGTTACAGTTCATTGAACCCTATTTTGATACCGTCTTTTCAATGTGCAACATGAAAATGAAGTTGGACATATACAGCAAAAGGAAAAATTTTGCACTCCTATGACGAAGAAACATATGGGTGGCGCTAATTGCATTGTTCTGAGCTACATGAATTTATGAAGTACATTTTACCACAAGAAAAACAAGTAACTAATAAATATTAATTTTTTTTTCTTAAATTTGAGAGCACAAGTTTAATTATGGCATAGGTGAATCATACTTAATATTTATATGGAGGTGTCAATCTTCTTTTCAAGGAGGAACTTGATGTGTTTCGAGCCCAATGGATGTCTGAGCTGAATCCAAATGGAAGCTCCAATGGATCTGGCATGGAGCCTGGTAACGTCTCTGGCAAGAAATTTCCTTTCAAGTCTTCAGGTATAAAGGGGAAACAGGAGCTTGCTTGTGAAGAAAAGGTATTATGATAATCCTTATGAAATATTTCATGCCTAATTGCTTTGGGTCTGGAAATTATAACCACTAAGAGCAAATAGAACGTTACAGTGCAGTACAGGTCCTTCGGCCCGCGATGGTTTCACAGGTCAGCGCAACAATCTGAAGCCCATCTAACCTACGCTATTCCATTAATGTCCATTTACATGTTCAGAAAGTTGGCAAGTCTACTGCTGTTGCAGGCCAGACATTCCATGTCCTTACTATACCTCTGACATCTGTCCAATTTCTGTCACCCCTCAGTTTAAAGCTATGTCCCCTTGTGCTAGCCATTACCATCTGAGGAAAAAGGCTCTCATTGTCCACCCTATCTAATCCTCTGGTCATCTTATATGTCTCTATTAAGTCACCTCTTAACCTTCTTCTCTCTAACAAAAACAGCCTCAAGTCCCCCAGCCTTTCCTCATAAGACCTTCCCTCCATACCAGGCTATATCCTTGTAAATCTCCTCTGCACCCTTTCCAGTGTTTCCAAGTCTTTCCTATTATGCGGCAACCAGCACTATATGCGGCAGCGGCAGAGTTTTGAACAGCTGCAACATGACCTCGTGGCTCTGAAACTAAGTCCTTCTACCAATAAAAGCTAACCAGCTGTACACCTTCTTAACAACGCTATCAACCTTGGTGGACAACTTTCAGAGATCTGTGCACATGGACACCGAGATCTCTCTGCTCATCCACACTACCAAGAATCTTTCCATTAATCCAGTACTCTGTATAGGCAAAAGTATTCCTGAGGAAGGGCTTTTGCCTGAAATGTTGATTGTCCTTCTCCTCGGATGCTGCCTGACCTGCTGTGCTTTTCCAGCACCACACTCTTGACCTAGTATTCTCTATTCCTGTTACTCCTTCCAAAGTGAATAACCTAATACTATTCCACATTAAACTCCATTTACCACCTCTCAGCCCAGCTCTGCAGCTTATCTATGTCCCTCTGTAACCTGCTACATCCTTCTGCACTGTCCACAACTCCACCAACATTAGTGTTATCTGCAAGTTTACTAACCCATCCTTCTACACCCTCATTCAGGTCATTTATAAAAATGACAAACAGCAGTTGCCCCAAAACAGATCCTTGTGGTACACAACTAGTAACTGAACTCCAAGAGGAAGATTTTCCATCAACCACCACCCTCTGTCTTCTTTTAGCTAGCCAATTTCTGATCCTAACTGCAAAATCACCCTCAATCCTATGCCTCCGTATTTTCTGCAATAGCCTACAATGGGGAAGCTTATCAAACACTTCACTAAAATCCCTAGACACCACATCAACCGCTTTACCCTCATCCACCTGTTTGGTCACCTTCTTAAAAACTCAATAAGGTTTGTGAGGCACGACTGACCCTTCACAAAATTGTGTTGACTATCGCTAATCAACTTATTCTTCTCTAGATGGTTATAAATCCTATCTCTGATTCTTTTTCCATAACTTTACCCACAACTAAAGTAAGGCTTACTGGTCTGTAATTATCAGGGTTGTCTCTAATATCCTTTTGAACAAGGGAACAACGTTTGCTATCCTCCAGTCTTCTGGCACTATTCCTGTAGACAATGACAACATAAAGATCAAAGCCAGAGGCTCGGCAAGCTCCTCCCAATTTCTCAGAGAATCCTAGGATAAATCCCATCTGGCCCAGGGGACTTATCTACTTTCACGCTGTCCAGATTGCTAACACTTCCTCCTTATGAACCTCAATCCCATCTAGTTGAATAGTCTGTATCTGAGTATTCTCCTCGACAACAATGTCTTTTTCCTGGATGAATACCGACGAAAAATTTTCATTTAGCGCCTCTTCCATCTCTTCAGACTTCACGCACAATGGACAGTTTTTTGTCATCCTTGATACAACACATTGTTCAGTGTAACTTAAAATTGCATTATACACAACTTGTGTGTCTTTATGTCTGGAAGAAATGGGCGGGGCTGAGTGGTTGTGACTTGACTGAAGTTGAGAGGAAATGAAGATTAAAATTGCTTAGTTGAAATGGATAGGTAAACGAAAGTGAGCATCTTGAGGAAGTTGTGATGAGGGCCATTTTGAATGAACCAGTGTCTGAACAAAGGGGATCACTAATAATGTCTGCAAAACAATTTACAATATATCAGCATGGTGGCTAGGTAGGTAATCAACTGCTTAGGAGTTAGCTGTCTGTGAGATTTCAGTGGAAACGGGGCCAAGTGACCAGAAGAGGAACCTGAAAGAAGCAGTAAGCCCGGAGATACTGTTACAAACAATCCCCAGGTGATATATCTGAATTTATTATGGTTCCAGGCAGGATACCCCAAACTATCAAATCCTAGGTGAGGAAGGATGAACTGACTCCCCTTTTTTATTCACCCACTCCATGGTTTGGCTGCAACAAGGTTAATTTAAAAGGATTCCTTACCTTGTGAATGCTTTTTTCCTAAGATCAAATTGATTTATATTTCAAAGGAGTCAATTTAACCAGGCTTTCTTAAGTTAAAACAAGAATGAGTACATTAGTTAGTAAACACAAGACAAAAACATAACAAAACTTAGATTAGAAATGAGAGACAAGTACAAAAGTTTTTTTTTAAAATGATGTATAAATCAACATTTGAGTTCTGTAAAGTGTAGATGAGGATTAGTTGCGACTATTATGTTGGGTGATATCAGTGTTGTTGGCATTGTAGTTGAGCTGTGGATTTCAGGATTTGAGTAACATGCAGGATAGATAAAGGGGACCCGGTAGATGTAATATATTTGGATTTCCAAAAGACATTCAATAAGATACCACATGTAAGGATGACTTAATGAAATAAGAGCCCATCATGTTTAGGTAGTATAATAGTATGCTTGGAGGATTAGCTAGCTAATAAAATATAGAGAGTTGAGGTAAGAGGGGTATTTTCAAGACGGCAACCTGGAACTAATGGAGTGCCATAGGGATCAGTGCTGAAACCCCAATTATTTACAATATATATTAATGTCTTAGATGAGGAAGGTGAATGTACTATAGTTAAATATGCGGATGACACAAAAATAGGTGAAAAGGCAAGTTGTGACACAAAAATTCTACGAGGGATATAGGCAGTCAAACACTTGACAATCTAATGTGGGAAAATATGAAGTGGTGCATTTTGGCAGGCAGAATATAGCAGCTTAATTGGAGAAAGCAGCAGCACTAGCATACAATTTTAGCAGGTGATAGGGGAAAGTAAATAGAGTGATGGCCTTTATTTCAGTAGAAAAGTATGGAATATAACATAAAGAAAACCCCTGAATCAACCCCAAGCTTGATTCAGACTACACATGGAATACTGTGAAAAGTTTTGGTCTTTATCTAAAGAAAGCTATACTGCACTGGAGGTACTCTCCCAAGAAAACTCAACAGGTTGATTCTGGGTGTGGAGGGATTTTCTCATGAGGACAGATTGGGTAATTTGGGCCTGTACCCATTAGAGCTTAAAATAATGACAGGTGCCCTTATTGAAGTGCACAAGACTTTTAGCAAGCTTGACAGAATAGATGCTGAGATATTTTTTTACCTCCTCATGGAAAGTTTAAAACCTGAGGGCAAAATCTCAGAGTAAGAGGTCGTCCATTTAAGACAGAGATAGAGAGGATTTCTCCTCTGAGGGCCTTGAACTTGGAATTCTTTAGCGCAGTAGTCTATAAATGCTGACTCATTGGCTGAATTCAAGTCTCAAATGGACAGATTTATAATCAATGAAGGAAATGAAGTCATAGAAAAAAGGCTGGAAAGTGGAATTGAGGCTTATGGAATCATTCATAATCTCAGTGATTGGAGGAGCATGACTCACTAGGCCAAATAGTCTAGTTTTGCTCCTGTTTCTTATGGTCATCTTTCCTGGGAGGGTGAAACACAAATATGTCTTTAAATGCCTGTCCCCACTCTGGAATATAACAGGAAATGTTTTCCCACCAAGACTTGCTTCTGTCTTATGCAATCTCTATCTCTTTGAAGTTTCCTTGGCACAGTATAGGGTGCAGCATCTTTGCTTTGCAGGATAACTGTGATTCTTATGCTCTGTTTCATTTCAACAGTGGCTGGCTTACAGTACTCAGAGCAGAGGAGCATCTTTTCCTTTTTTAACCTGCATTGCAGTGGCATTTAATATCTGTCCTCAAGTTGTGACCTTCACAGCACACTAGTACACTAACATACAGACCAGAGATTGCAGTTCATTTTTAACCATGTTCTGTATTTTCCTGCGAGGGTGAAACACAAATATGTCTTGAAACTCATGTCCCCACTCTGGAATATAACAGGAAATGTTTTCACGCTGAGAGGTGCTTCTGCCTTATGAAATCTCTATCTCTTTGAAGCTTCCTTGGCACAGTATAGGGCGCAGCATCCAGGGTGTTCACACAGTAAATTACATACTTCAAAGCTGCATTATCAACCAGGCTTGCCTTGGCTTGTAGTTGAAATAGAACACATCTTGCCCAAAAGTTTGTGAGTAAGTTTGATTTTGTCATGATAATGGATCAGAACTCCAGAGGGGAGATAAACTCAACGTTTCAGCATCAGAAGCTTAAGGATCAGTCAGAATTGGAAGCAGACAATGATTTTGAGGTGTTGCCACTGCTGATTTCAGTACAAAGGATGAAAACATTGTGACTGTTTTGCATTTGATATCACAAGCAATCAGCAACATTTAAAATAGTCATTTCTCAATTATGATAAATATATTTCCAACTCTCTTCTTATGCTTAGAGTGAATATCAGCATTAATAATTAATTATTTCAACAGTAGTCATTATCAATATAGAGTCATAGAGATGTACAGCATGGAAACAGACCCTTCGGTCCAACCCGTGCATGCCAACCAGCTATCCCAACCCAATCTAGTATATCTTGAAAAATCAGGAATGAACTGGTTGTGAAAAGCAAGCAAAATTTGAATTGAATCTTAACTTAATATTCCAGACAAACCTTGCAGCCAAATCCGAACCTTCAACTATTTCTGGCCAAGTATCATTGTATTGTTTCCAAACCTTGCCCACAAGTGTAATAACTGACCTGTATACCTACGTACGTTGCAGGCCAAAGAACTGTTCCTGAAAGCAGTTGAACAAGAACAGAATGGAGCAGTCTATGAAGGTAATCTGTATATTTATCACTTGTGTTTTAAGCCAGAAAGGGGCCATTTGTGACTTGTTTTTTTTTATTTTTGGGGAATCAAGTAGTTCAGATCGGCATGCAAATTTTATATAATATTTCCAGCTTTTATTTTAAAGAAGATATTACAATCTGGTGAAGAAAGATTAAATTGCTCCCTTCCTTGTTTGACCACCACATGATTTTTTTTTGTTTGAAAAGGATATGCTTGCCATTTCAGTGAGTACTTAAATTCTTTGTATGTTGTGATCATAAAAGAAGCATGAGGCAGTTTCTCTTGAGTTTTGATTTTAAAAAAAAGCAGTTAGGGTTATTATGCTTAAACTAATCTAGGTAAAATAATAATTTGTGTACCAAATCGTTCTCTCACAGACTTCCAATGTTCTCACTCTCAAATTCACAAGTACAGTGTGGAGAATACATTGGCCAGCACACGAAATGTTTCTAGAAAGAAGTGCATCTCCTTTGGTGATTTCAGGCTTGATTCGATGGTCTCACTGCTTCAAATTTCTCGTTGTAGACGAACGAGTAAACTTCATCCACTCAGTTTGGCTACATAAAACACAATATCTTCACAAAAATATATAAATACTAGTTTTGCAGTCTTAAGATTATCCTAGCGTCAGTACTGTTGGGGGAGAGAGTTCCAGGTTCCCTACCTTTTGTGGGAGGAAGTGCATCTCATCATTACCAGTGAACAGCCTCTCTGTAACTGTAAGATTCTCACCTCTTTTCTTGGACTCGCCATCATACAAAATATTTTGACTCTCTCTACCTTACTGATTTTTTGAATAAGAAATGAAAGCAGAAGTAAATCAAATGGCCACAAGTCTCAAGACCATAGATAATGGTCAGCTTGATGGCTCAGTGGTTAGCACTGCTCCCTCACACAGCCAGGCCCCTGGGTTCAATTCCCACCCCGGGCGACTGTCTATGTGGAATTTGCACGTTCTCCCCTTGTCTGCATGGGTTTCCTCCGGGTGCTCCGGTTTCCTCCCACAATCCAAAACATCGACAGGTCAGATGAATTGGCCATACTATATTGCCCAAAATGTTAGGTGCATTAGTCAGGGATAAATGGAGAGAAATTAGTTATTTTTTTGGAGGGTCAGAGTGAACTTGTTGGGCCAAAGGGCCTATTTCCGTACTTTAGGGAATCTAGTCTCATCTAATCTAATTAAAATAATCATCTTCCTCTTTAACACACACTTTCTGTATTCCTTGATTACCTGACAGATCAAAAATCACTATATTCCAGACTTGAATTTGTTACTTTATTTACTCATTCAATGTGGGATTCACTGGCTAGCTAGCGTAGAGTGACAGTCACACAGCATGAAAACCGCATTTATCACCAATTTCTAACTGCCCTGGAGGAAGTGCTGGTGAGTTGCTTCCATGAATCACTGCACCATTGAGATGTAGGTAGACACGCAATTAAGAATGGAGTTAAGAAAAAAAAATCCAGGATTTCAAGGATATACTTAATAATAGAACCTCCACAACACACTCTGATAGACAATAACCTTTAATTAACAACCCTTTGAGTGAAGAAATTTTTCCTTACCTCAGTCTAAAATGATAAATCCCTTTATCTTAAACCTTTACCCTACTAGCCCCATTCTAATCTCTCCAGCAAAGAGGAAAATCTTCCACTGACCATCCTATCAAGTCCATTCAGAATCATATCTATTTTAATGAGATTATTTCTTATTCTTCTGAACTCCAGAGAGTAAAGGCCCAATTTATTCAAATTCTCTACTACCTCCATGACAAGAATATCCTTTCAAAGATATACAAAATTGTGATTCCACCAAAACCCTGTTTAATTACAGCAAAGCTTCAGTTTCCTGTGATCAATTTCCTCTAATAATGACCAACATGCCATTTTCTTTCTTAATTGCTCTACCTGAATGCTAACTTTGTGTTCCTTATATGAGTACAACTGAATCTCTGAACATCAACGTTTCAAAGACTTCGAAGATGATTCTTTAAAAACGTGCTGCATTTCTACTCTTACTACTAAGTAAATAATTTCACACTTCCCCATGTTATACTCCATCTGCCATCTTATCATTAACTTAACTCATTGATATTTTTTCACAGCTTCAGCATGTCTTCCTTTTAGCATAAATTGCATCTAGCTTTGTATTATCAGTGAACTTGAATGCATTATTCTCATAACTTCGAGAAATGCCACAGTAACTGAGCAGTGAAAATCATGTCCAATTTTATCTAACTACTTGCTGTGTGAAGAATTTTTTTCTCACGTCACCCATGCTGCTTCTGCACGTCACTTCAAAACTTTTTATTTTAATGATATTACAAAAATAGTGCTAGTATATCTACTTAATGCAGTGAGTTTAAGTTGAATGTTACAGACATCTTGTTCTATGGCCTCCCTGCTCCAAAGACCTTTATCCACCTCTCATTACAATTATTTGGGATTGCCCCACACCAGAATGGTTCCTATTTTGCACATGATTTATTTCCCATTACTGCCATTGCTCCCAGCCTTTTTTTTTCCCTTCCCTCGCCCTCCAGTTCCCTGCCCTTGGTCCCTCTCTGCAGTTACCAGCACTATGGACTTAATACACTGCAATTCTGTACTGGCTCCCACTCTGAACTCTCATGGAGGTCTTGGATTCCACCTATTGGCATAAAGTCAGAAATCACACAAAACCAGGTTATAATCAAACAGGTCTATTTGAAATCACAAGTTTTCAGAGTCTAGCCCCTTCGTGAGGTGAAGTGAGAGGGAAACACACATAGCACAATTTATGGGCAAAACGATCAAGAGCAGAGAGACCAGAAGATCATACAAATGGTCTGAGTGTTGAAGAATAACTCTGCTGGTGACAAAGGGTATTAGATGGTGTGAGTAAAGGGTAAATAGCTGAATAACAAGCAAAGGGATGACTTATAATCTGACTAAGTGAGGCAGAGAGATAATTACAAAAAAAAAGTAAGATGGTGCTGAAGACAAACCAAATGAGTGGAATAAGATGGAACAAAAACAGAAACAGGAGGAAAAGTCCAGGAGATCCAGCCGCATCTGTGAAGTAAAATCAGAGGAAGGGTCCCCGCTCCTGATTTACAGCATCTCAGTTTTTATTTGACTGGAATAACATGATCGATTTAGATTAGGTTATCTATAGTGTGGAAACGGCCATTCGGCCCAACAAGCCCACACCAACCCTCCGAAGAGTAACCCCACCCAGACCCATTTCCCTCTGACTAATGCATCTAAGACTATGGGCAATTTAGCATGGCCAATTCACCTGACCTGCACATTGTGAACTGTAGGAGGAAACCGGAGCACCCAGATGAAATCCACGCAAACTCCACACAGTCACCCAAGGTAGGAATCAAACCCAGGTCCCTGACGCTGAGAGGCAGCTGTGCTAACCACTGAGCCACCGTGCAGCCCATAGGTGAAAGAGTCACATGCTGAGTGTCTAACCAAAGTAATAAGTAATCCAAAACTGTACAATCTAATTAAGGTAGAGAGCTCATAACAATTTATAAGTGTGTTGGTGTCAAAACAGGACAGTAAGGATGATTTTACAGGTACAGAACAGTGCGGTGGGGTCACTTGTAGCACGACATGAACCCAAAATCACAATTGAGGCTTGTCTTCACAGGTTTGTAACTTGGCTATCAGTTTCTGCTCAGTGATTCTGCATTGTTATGCATCTTAAAGGCTGCCTTGGAGGACACTTATCTGAAGATCAGAAGCTGAATGTCCTTTACTGCTGAAGTGTTCCCCGACTGGGAGGGAACATTCCTATCTGGTGATTGTTGCATGGTGTCCATGCATCAGTTGTCTTAGCGTCTGCATAGTCTAGCTAGTATACCATGCCTCAGGGCATCTTTGCCTGCAGCATATGAGGTGGACAACATTAACCGAGTCACATAAGTATCTGCCATGTACTCGTGGATGGTCTTCCTACGTGTGATGATAGTATCCATGTTGATGATCTGACTTATCTTGCAGCTGTTGCCGTGGCAGGGCTGTGTGGTGTTGTGGTCTATGTTGTCTTGAAGATTGGGTAGTTTGCTGTGAGCAATGGTCTGTTTAAGGTTTGGCGGTTGTTTGAAGACGAGAAGTGGAGGCATAGAGATGATCTTGGGGAGGTGCTCGTAGTCATTGATGACATGTTGAAGGCTGTGAAAGACATGTTGTAATTTCTCCATTTTGGGCAAGTACTGGACAATGAAGGGTACTCGATTGGACATGTCCTGTATCTGTCTTCTGAGGAGGTCTTTGCAGTTTTTCTGCTGTGGCATGTGGGAATTGGCAGTCGATGAATTGAGCACCATATCTCGTTCTTATGAGGGCATCCTTCAAAATCTTCAGGTATCTGTCGCATTCCTCCTTATCTGAGCAGATCCTGTGTATGAGCAGGGCTTATCTGTAGGAGTTACCTTCATTAATGTTTAGGGTGGAAGCTAGAGTAGTGGAGCATCGGGAGGTTATCCATGGGCTTGTGGTAGAGTGAGGTACTAACGTGTCCATCCTTGATGGAGATGCGTGTATCCAAGAATGAGATTGATTCTGAAGAGTAGTCCATGTTAAGTCTGATGATGAGATGAAATTTGTCAATATTGCTATGTAGTCGTTTCAGTGATTCCTCACCATGAGTCCAGTAATTGGTGCGGTGATTCTGAACTTAGTAACCTGTAGTGACCAGTGTTTGGCACTAGATGGAGCTTGGTCAAATAAAACTTCAGATGAGTGTAATTTTAACAACTTACAGTATTTCCATTTTGATTATGTTTCTTCCAAGTTTTTAACTTATTTATTTATGAATTTTGGCATTTAGGAATGTGCACATTTCACCTTTATTGTTTTTTGCTGAGAAGGGTCCTAAAGTACTATATGGTGTCTTTTATATTTAATCATTTATTTTATTTTGCAAGTATTTTAGCTAAGAATGTACAGTTCTGCAGCTATGGTACAGTATTTCAACATGTAAATTGCTTTCTCTGGACAAGAAATGTCCAAAGAAACCTAAATACTGTTTTTAATGGAACTTCTTATTCACTTAAAATTATTTCACTTAACGTTGCAATTTTCAGAAACACAGCCACTGTTTCAAGTCAGGACTTTGTGAAAGCAATTCACTTACAAATGAGTGCTGGTAGTAACAAACGTTTATTTAGACTGTGTAGAGATACCATATAGTGCAGGAGAGACTTTTCAGTCCAATGAGTCTATGTTTTCTGGAATGTTAACAGCTCCTTTATCTGCCATATTAATGACCTCCTCTCAAATTCTGACTACTTTAGTTAGTCATGGCCTATTATTTTCTTAAAACAGAAAATGCTAGAAATACTCAAAAGGTGAGGCATCATCCACCGAGAGTGAAATAATTAAGTGATCACATCAATGGTCTTTTTTAGACCAGATTCTCCCTGACCAGTTTATCTATATCCCAAATGTTAGGCCATCTGTCTCGATTAATGAACTCTGATAACACTGCACCATTTCTGATATGTGAGGAAATTCCCTGATGTTTTACTGATCAGAACTGAATTCAAAGTATTTAGGGTGAAGTTTGATGAAACTCCTGCTTCTAACTTTAAATCTGGTGTTTCGGTTATGTTATTTAACATACAGATAGCTTTGTTGTTTGCTGCTCTGCTTTTTTTGGCCTTTTTTTAAGTAAAGTTGACTAATTCTTTCAGTTTCATCTTCAAGTATTTTAACAGTATCCCTGGAATATGCATATCAGTGGTTATCCTTAGTTAGCTACATTAAACTTTGTTTGCCACTCTCCTGCCCACTTAGTTATTCTGCTCAAACCTGTCAGGCACTTTCAAGCTGTCTCTCCACGTTGGTGTCATCTGAAAAGTTGGAAATGTTTCTTTAAATTTTTGAATCTAGCTCACAAGCAATTAGGAACAGTTGTAAACAATAATGCCAAGTCTCAAGACTCACAGCTCCCTCCAACTTCCTTTATCGTAACTCTCCCAGTAAGTATTTGTATTGTTTTCTGCCCTGCAGCTAATTTCTTCTTCATCTTCGGGAGTTAATCTGAACTTCCACATCTTTGAGTTTAAACAGTTGTCTTTTACATAGAACCTGGTCAAATGCATTTTGGAAGTCAAGGTATAGTGTGTCATTGAGTTTTTATTGTATACATGGGATGTCACTTCCTCAAAAGAAAACCAAGGTAGTTGATAAAATGTTACCTTCCAGTTCTGACTTCCTATCGTTTTGTTATTACTATATGAATAATACCAACATTGGCAGTATCCCAAAGAACACAGTTTCAGCTAAAGATTTTGAAAACCAGTTTTCAGAACATTTACATTTTAAGAAAATTCATTATTGCTATTCAAAATGGTTCTGCTTTTGATAAAGTAAAACATTTCAGAGAATAGAACCTTGAAACAATGAAAGTCACTTCACCCAATTTTTACAGACCAGCTACAATACAAGTGATCAACGATCACCACAGTACAACAAAAAACAACTGTACAAAACAATTTCAACTTTAATAACTTTCCTGGTCATCAATAAATTGATCTTTCTATATCATAAATAGATGTAGAAATGTTTTCTATTTGTTTTAAGCTAGCGATCAAGAAGAAGCTGAATTATGGGAGAGAAAAGTTGATTGCTAAGGGTTGCTAATCTGAGTGATTAATAAGTTAATAGCTTGGGTATATTGGATAGTGTGGATGGCTGAAATATGTTAGAGTGTTAACATCTTCTCTATCATTTGTAATATTCTCTTAATTATATGTGTTCAAATTGCAGCTGCTCGGACAACCAGGTTATTTTATTTTTAAATTATTGTTCATATTCTTTAGTATATCCCAACAATAATTATTGTCTTTCAATATATGGTAAAATTTATCAATCACTGATTGCTTCTGATTCTTTTAGATGTTTGTTGCAAAGATGAAAATTTAATAACGGGATGCTGTGCATATGATCTAGATGCTGACAATATCTCTTTTGATTTCAGCCATCAAATACTATCGGAGGGCCATGCAACTTGTACCTGACATTGAATTCAGGATCAACTATGTCCATTCTCCCGAAAGTGATGGAAATGGCAAAGCTTAGTATGTGAGAAATTACTGCTCAGACTGTATTCTTGTAATTCAGGGTGAAAAATAGCAATTATTTTCATTAGTCACTAAGTTTGACTATTTACATTTTATGGTGAAAGAATTTTGCGAAAGGAGCTGTTAGATTTGCTTTACAATTAGTCTATTAACTTCTATGCAGCCTATACTTATATTTACATGAAAACAATTCAACTTGAATACTGTCAGCACCCTGCCCTGCATTACTCCTTTAAATTATTTGGGTTATTGTTGGACAGATAACCTGCAAGAGAGAGCCATAAACAAAAACATCAAATAACCTTGGTGGGATAAGAAGAACAGGCAATAGAGAGATGGATGAGTTGGTGGGGGAGTTACTGAGTAGCTTCATGATCTCAGAGGAAACACCCATAATATTCCCAGGCCTGTGAGCAGTGCTTAAAAGCATTTCCCCCATTCGTTCAACCATTCTTCCACTTGCTAATTTTTTTTACAAACCTAAGAAAGCTAGCATATTTGGTAAAAATTGAATACTTGCTAAAATTAATGCAGTCACATTACAAATCACCATTATAAGCTTTTAATATTTAAAAGCTTGATCACCTGTCTGTCACCTGCTTTTGTTAAAAGTGAAATTGGATGGGTTCACATTTTTGCCATTTTATCTTGTTGGATGCAAGCAAGCTGATTTTTACAAGTTAAGATTGAGTTCTAAATACCTGCATCAGGCAACTGAAAGAATTGCCGTTATGTTAGTTTGCTGAGCTAAGAAGAAATTCCAGAGAAATTCCAAACTTTGCTCCATTTTTATAAGGCTTGAATGAGACATCAGAAAACAGCATTTTTAACAGTCTTCAGCAAAGTCTTTAGAAATAATTGCTTAACATCTGGAAGAACGCAAATTGTTAAAAGATGATATAAGGTTCAAGAAAGAATCAACATGTTTAACCAACTTGGTGGAGATATTTTGATTATGTCACTGATACAGAGGGGAAACAATTAGTTGACGTCCTCTTAAATTCTGCAAAATGTTTCAGATTAGCATGCAGATTAAGGGTTATAGAAAAGAATTGAGAAATAGGTATCAAAGTTTGGTACTGGATAGGAAATTAGATTAAATACAGAAAATAGACAATAAGCATAGATTGAATCATTTCAGTTTGAAAAGAGGTTAGGGTTAATTACTTTCAGGATCATAATTAGTATTTTTTTTTAAAAAATACATTTTCTTTGAGTGTGTCAATCATAAGAAAAATCTTCTAAATTGCCATATTGCTGGTAAAAACTCAGTCTGGCAGTATCTGCGGAGATTGTAACACTGAGTCAATATTTGATGACCTGATGAAGAGGCAACGTCATGAATCCAAAATCTTAACTTTGTTTTGCTTTCCACAGATGCCGTCTAAAGTTACTGTTTTAATTTCAGATTTCCACTATCTACAGTGTTTTTCCCCTTTCATGTAAAACATACGATAACGAACAGTGCAGGTAGATTCAAAATAACTTGGTCAATAGTTGCAGATTAAACTTACCGTAGATAAGTGCAAACGTAATAAATATGGTCGGGTTGGATATAGGCCATTTGGCCCCTTGAGTTTGCTCCACCCCCATTCAGTAGAATTGTAGGTAATCTGATTGTGGCATTAACTCCCCTTTCATGACGGAGGAGCTCTATTATGTGAAGTAATATATGTTAGAACCAAGAACCAAGAGAACATGTAAGCGAAACAAGTACGCTGAACATGAAAGAAGGGAGTTACAAATGAGCAGCAATGGTAATGTAGCATTTAGCTGCAGTAAAACCAAGAAAATTACTCTGCATTAATAGAAGATTAAATCAGGAATTCGAAAGCAAAGAAGTGGGTGTAACTATTCCGTCATATAATTAGGTAAAAAGTTAGTTCGGTAAATCTTTGAAAATTTGCTGGATCCGATGAATTTTTAATGGGCCTAAAATGTGTTATCGTTTTTTTTTGGAAAACCGATTACTCTGCAAAATAGCCACTAAGTCAAAGTTGTGTTTTTGGACATTCTAGTAAGTGTTTGAAGCAATCCAATACTAATATCCAATGTGTGTGTGTGTCACAAAACAACCCACCGCCCCACAGTCGAATACTTTAACTCCCCCTCCCACTCCAGCAACCAGTTGCAGGTGCTGGGCCTCCTCCATCACCAATCCCCAACCACCCCACATCTGGAGGAGGAACACCTCATCTTCTGCCTTGGGACCCTCCAACCACACAGGGTTAATGTGGATTTCACCAGTTTCCTCATTTCCCCTCTCGCCAACGTATCCCAGATCCAACCTTCTAACTCAGCACCACCCTCATGACCTGTCCTACCTGTCGATCTTCCTTCCCACTTGTCCTGTCCAGCCTCCTCTCTGACCTATTGCCATCTACCTTCATCTACATATTGCACTCTGAGCTACCTTCTTTCCCCCCCCCCCCCCCCCCACCTCCTATTTATCTCTCCACCCCCTCTGCTGACAAGCCTCATTCCTGATGAAGAACCTATGCCCAAAATATCGATTCTCCTCAGATGCTGCCTGGCCTGCTGTGCTTTTCCAGCACCACACCCTTGACCACTTTCTAGATGGTCTAAGGTTAAATTCGGTGCATGTTCTGAAGAGATGTTATAGATGTATAGATGTTGAAGTACCACAAACAGATGCAGAAAGTACGCAAGGAAACTAATGGATGCTGGCCTTTATCACTAGAGTACTGGAGTATAAGAACACAGAAATTATACTGCAATTTTTTTTTAAGTGCTGTTTAGATACTGCTTACAAGCAGATCTGCGTACCAAACCTTAGGAAGAATATTTTGGCCTTGGAGGGAGTTCCATGTAAGTTTATAAGAATAATATCTAGACTTTGGGAATTAAGTTATGAGGACAGATTATACAAATTAGGCCTGCTTTGTCTACAATTTTAGAGGCTTATGGACTGATCTGGTTGAAATCTTCAAGATATGGTTAACAAAGATAAATTACATCCACAGTTTGGCGATTCTGCAATTCTCGGGGCATAGTCTAAAGATTAGGGCCAGGTAATTTGGGAACGATTTTAAGAAGCAATTCTGCTCACACAAGCTGTAGAGTTTTGTACTCTCCTCCACAAACAGCAGTTGATGCTAGGTCTATTGTTAATTATCTATCTGCAATATATTTTGGTAAGCAAAAACATTAAGGAATCTGGGCAAAACTATATGGAGTTATGATTGATCTGTGGCCTGATCTCACTTAGTGGCAGAACAGGCTAGAGAGGCTGAATGGCCTACTCCTCTTCCTATGTTCATATTTCAAAAAACTTTTGCAATCATTAAAAAAAACTGTAAAAATAAACAATTCACTGCATTCTTAAGATACAGGCTTGACGTTGACAATAATGTTAACCAGTATTTTTATTAAATATAAAGAGATAAAATATATAAAAAGGAAGTCTGACAAAAATAAAATTGCTAGCAATAACAGGCTGTTTACATGTTCTTATCCCATCAGTAATCTTTTTGTAATTGTAATTGCTTGCATATCAGTGCTTTTGAAATATGCTTGATGTCACTGCCATCATTTGTTTTGCTTAGTCTGAGAACATAGCTCCTTTGTCTCCTGCAAAGAACTGACGTGAAAAGTTAACCTGTTATTTGTCTTGGTTTACGAAAGGCCCTGCTATTTGATTTTGGCACTTTTTGTTCTTGTCTTGTGTCATGACCTGTTTATGAAATCATTGCCTAGTGGTTAACCTGATTGCTCCCAAAACTGATTTGTATTATGTCAGGTCTTTTGAAGTCCTCAGTGTAGGCTTTATGACCAGTGAACTAGATCTGAAGTGCACACATTTGCGTTCTATTTGTAATACAGCAACTATTTGCATACAGCAAGCTCCCCAGTCAGCAGTGATAATGAAAAGGTAATTTGTTTATTTCATCATGCTGAGTGAGGATTAATGTTGACCAGGACACAAGGAAAGCACCCTGCTTTTATCTTACAATATTGCTGTGGGAACTTATATCTCCACCTGATATGGCAGAGAGGATCTCCAGTTTTTCATCTCATCCAAAAGGTTTTACTTCCAACTGTGCAGTCCCAAGGAGAGTGCTATGCCTTTTGTGGTTACTATGCTCATATCCCGCAGTCAGGTTTGATTTTCTGATGCAGATGAGAAAGTCTGCCACAGATGAAGCACATTGCGATCTCTCATCTAAAAATGACCAATACTGGCAATCACAGCAGTCAGAGAATGACTTCAGCTCTGATGAAGAGTCACCTAGACTCAATGTTAGCTTGCTCTCCATGAATGCTGTCTGACCTGCTGTGATCTCCAGCATTGGTTGTTTTCAGTACAGATTCCAGTATCTGCAGTAATTTGCTCTGGCAATCACTCCTCTGTTCACTTCAAATATGGTAAAAGCCATATGTAATTTATCAGTATGCCGTCTACCTTATTTATTTAAAAGAGAATTATACATTGCACCAGAGATGATGATAATGTTGTGTTACTTTATGCCTCCATAACAATACGTGCCTAACAATGAAATATAGAAAAAACATTTTGACAACTGCAGTAATAGACAATGGTCAATAGGTGGTGCTGTAGTAGTACATTTTCTGGTGAATGTTGATATCTTGCTTTACATGAAAAGTTTCCTCCTCCACTGTACCTGTCTTCTTTGCCATGCACTGTGGCTTGTGCTGCCATTTCCAACCACTTTCACCCAATTCCCAGCTTCTTATTGCTATTTGTCATTTACCAGCTCTGGCTTCTCTTTCCTCCATCACCCCATTGCAGCATTTTGTTCTGTACCCCCTCCTGGGTGTCTCTTACCTTTCTGCATTGTCCCTGGCCTCTGTTACCTTACCAGCTAGCTCCATTTTCTTTAGTCTGTCACTTTTCTCCCCAGTCCCAACACCACCACCGGCTTCTCTTTCTTTTATCCTTGCCTGCCAAATTATTTGCCTCGTGCACCTGTCTTTGATATTTTTTAACTAAATGTTCCAGCCCTCAACCAGGTAGAAAGTCCACAGGAAACTGACCAGTTTAACAGTAAGATCCATGTATAGTTTGGTTAAACGATGGGATAATGTTTTAGGGTAAGATTAAGTTACGATCCAAAGCCTTCTGTGACCTTATCAGCATTTTCCTTTTACTTTTTCAAGCATGTCAGATGAAGCAATGCTTTGAAAGTTTTAATGCTTATAAGACATTCTGATAGTATCTTGGGCAATTTGTGTCTGATTTCAACAGTAAATACAAGCTTGATATAACACAATGTAATCCATTCCTATTCATCGCAATTTAACAGATCGAAGATATGTTTATACCTGCTTTGTGGATTTCTGGTTAGATACATCCTTTTATGGCTTTGTAGTTCCCTGTTCAATTGCATTTGGTTGTATTTTAAAGAAGAAAAGGTTTATAGAGAGCCACTATTAAGGTCCAGTTTGTAGCACATCAGCCCCTAAAAATCGGGGATAATTTTGGAGAGAGGTTCCAGTTCAGATTTTTCAGTCTTTCAATGTTTGATGTGCTTTAGTAGAAACTTATTGCAGAGCTTAAAAAAGAGCAGATTTTATTTAGAAGGCTGCATGTGACTCAATATACAAAATCGCAAGGAAATAACTTGTATATGTTTCCTTAACCTTATTGAAGTATTGTGTGCTACGCATAGAGATCGGAAACATACAAACATGAGTAGGGTCTCAGGATAATTAGATCATGACCGGTCTATACCTCCGGCTTGGTCTTTTCTTTAGATCTACCGTTAGCTTTACCTAATAAAAAATGTTACCAATAAGCTCAGCACATATAGCCTTCTGGAGGATTGAAATCCAAATTTCTATTATCCTTTTGTGTGAAAGAAGAGCTTCCTGATTTCACTCCCAAAGTAATTTGGGATGTCTTGAAGTCATGAAATGCTTTATATGAATGCAAGTCAATCATCAAGGTCTAATTTTATGTCCTCTTCATTTCTCCCACTGCAGAAATTAACATCTCTGTACCTATGTTATCAAATCCTTTGTCATCTTAAAAATCTTGATTAGATAATCCTTCAACCTTCAAACAACAAAAGCTTTCATTTCTATTGCATCTTTGACCGTAAAGTATACCATGGTTCTTCACATGAGTATTATCAAATAAAACTTAGTGCCAAATCATGAGTGTGTGGAGCAATTGACTGTAAATGTGCCCATAAAGGTAAGATTTTAGTTATGTTTAAGGGAGAAAAAAGGTGGCAAAAAGAAGGTGGTTAAGGAGGTAATTTACAGAATGTAGACTATTTCTGAGAATGATTTAAAGTATTTAGTATAAGAACGAACAGTAATATGAGGAAAAGCTTTGTCATGAAATGAGTGGTTAGGGTCTGGAATACACTGCATGAAAGTGCAGTGGAGGCAGGTTCATCTGAGGCTTTCAAAATGCAATTCCATGATTATTTGAAAAGAACACCGTGTAGGCTTAGGAGGAAATGGCAGGAGAATGACTCTAATTGAGACAATCATTTGGAGAGTTGCTACAGATACAATGACCTCCTTCTGCATTAACAGTTCTGAGATTCTGAATTTGAGCCTTTGAAGCTCATTAGGGTCAGGAATAAAACAAAGGAACCGAAGAGTTTGATTCTACCTCCAAGAAAGTTGCCAGGGAGAGAGATTATGTTAGTGGCCCAGGACATTTATGGTGGGAATTGATCATACTAACCCTAATCCATTTTGATATTTCGATGAATAAAACTTTTGCTCATCCAGTATTCGCCAGGGAAATGAGGGGAGGTGGCAGAGGCTGCCGATCAGAAGGTCTCAATCATGGTTACTGTCTGACTATTATCAATGGGGTAGGTATCCTTAGCCAATCTGTTGAGATTTGTTATGGCACACCTCTGGGGCAGGTAGGAGTTGAATCTGGGCCCTCTGACTCAAAGTGGGGGCTCTATCATTGAGGCACACAATCCCTTCTTACCAGTGGGATGCCAGGGCCAGAGTAAAGATATTTTGATGCAACATATTTATGTTCCTTGATAGAGAACAAGAATTTTAAATAGGATGTGAAAACTGCTAGAGGAGGTGGTGTGAGGTCTTTGGTGTTAATCAACATATTGCTATGATGGAGGAGTGCACCTGTCTCTTCATTGGGCACAGCAGAAACCTAAGCTACTTTTTCCAGTTCTCAAGCAGACAACGAAATACCTTTAACCAAAAAATCTTATCATCTAGATTTCTTAGTACAGAGGAACCTCGATTATCCAACGAGATTGGCAGGCACTATTTCGTTCCGATAACTGATTATTTGGTTAATTCATTTCCTCTGGGGCTCGGAGTTTTCTGTGAAGTCTACGCCCTGTTCAGGAGACTAGGCAGCAGCACGCTGCGTGCGAGACCCCGCCCCTATGCCAGACCCCAATTACATCCACTCCCACCCCATCTGCCCCTAGCCCTGTCCACCCCCACCCGACCCCCAACCTTGTGCATCCCCACCCTGCCCTGTACAGGACAATGTTGGACAAATTTTCTGGGGAAGGAGGATTCAGGGTACACCCCTGTGTAAGATTCCAGGGAAAGTGTGGGGAAAGAGAGGGCAGGAAAGAGACGGTGCTTGGACTGTCCTGCACTGGTCTCAGCAGCATTTCAGGGAGCCGAGTTTATTTTTAGTCATTGTACCTGTAAACAAAAGACACAATCAGAGTTGAACCAGCTCTTTGATGTGATGTTTCTATTGGGACCTCGAGATCTCCTTCAGATAGTCTGAAATTCGGATAATTGATATTTGGATAATAGTTTCCTCTGTAAAAACAATTATAATTATTTGTTATCAAAAAAATTACCCAATTATTTCATCTTTATTGAATAAGATACCCATTCAGGTAATTAAAATTCTAAATACTTATCTCTATAAATATCCCCAATCAGAAAGACATACACATTCATACAGCCATTCTCTTCAGGAAGTAAGAAAAAAACATTTCAGTGCAAAGATTACTTTTCTGGAGGGGGTTGGGGGTACACTTTGGCCAATGGGTTATTCTTTAAGGCAAAAGGATGAAATGTAGGATCGTCTAAAGTCTGTTGCTATGATATTCTGGCACGTATGGCCAAATATCTTTCACAGTCATAAAGTCATAGAGATGTACAGCACGGAAATAGATCCTTCGGTCCAACTCATCCATGCAGATCAGATATCCCAACCCAACCTAGTCCCATCTCCCAGCACCTGGCCCATATCCCTCCAAAACCTTCCTATTCATATACCCATCCAGATGCCTTTTAAATGTTGCAATTGTAACAGCCTCCACCACTTCCTCTGGCAGCCCATTCCATACACGTACCGCCCTCTGTGTGAAAACGTTGTCCCTTAGGTCACTTTTATATCTTTCTCCTGTCACCCTAAACCTATGCTGTCTAGTTCTGGACTCCCGCACACCGGGGAAAAGACTTTGTTTATTTATCCTTTCCATGCCCCTCGTGATTTTATAAACCTCTACAAGGTCACCTCTCAGCATCTGACGCTCCAGGGAAAACAGCCCCAGCCTATTCAGCCTCCTCCTCTAGCTCAAATCCTCCAACCCTGGCAACATCCATGTAAATCTTTTCTGAACCCTTTCAAGTTTCACAACATCTTTCCGATAGGAAGGAGACCAGAATTGCATGCCATATTCCTACAGTGGTCTAACCAATGTCCTGTACAGCTGCAACATGACCTCCCAACTCCTGTACTCAATACTCTGACCAATAAAGGAAAGCATACCAAACGCCGCCTTCACTATCCTTTCTACCTGCGACTCCACTTTCAAGGAGCTATAAACCTGCACTCCAAGGTCTTTGTTCAGCAACACTCCTTAGGACCTTATCATTAAGTATAAGTCCTGCTAAGATTTGCTTTCCCAAAATGCAGCACCTCAAATTTATCTAAATTAATGATTACTTATGAAGTCTTGCAAACACAGTTCGCCCAGGAAATACAATCTTGATATGTCTTCAATCACTTTCAAAAGAACAAATAGGCTTCACCGTAAACTCAATAAAAGTTTTTTTTCCCAGAAATGAAAGCTAGTGAGTTTTGACAAGATTTGTAGTTCAGGTTCTAAGTTTGCTCGCTGAGCTGGAAGGTTTGTTTTCAGACGTTTTGTCACCATACTAAGTAACATCTTCAGTGAGCCTCCAGTGAAGCCCTGGTGTTATGACCCACTTTCTGTATATTGTGCAGACAACAAGCAAAACGAACATCATTTACAAAATACCTTACAAGAACTGTAACAAACACTACATTGGACAAACAGGCAGAAAACTAGCCACCAGGATATATGAACATCAACTTGCCACAAAAAAGACATGACCCACTATCACTAGTATCACTAGTACCCTTGCACACAGATGAGGAAGGACACCACTTTGACTGGATCAACACATCCATCCTAGGACAAGCCAAACAGAGACACACACGAGAATTCGTAGAAGCATGGCATGCCAACCGTAACTCTGTCAACAAACACATTGATTTAGATCCCATTTACCACACCTGAGAAAAAGAACAGGAAATGACATCAGCAATCAAAGGAAACCTAAACACATAAATAGAAAGTTTCGCCGGAGGCTCACTGATGATGTTATCTAGTACGGTGACGAAACATTTGAAAACGAACCTTCCAGCTCAGCGAGCAAACTTACATCCAGAAATGAGAGCTTTAAGCTAGTCAGTATGTTCTTGGTAGGCATTTCCCAACTTGGCTTCTTCCAAGCAAGCCCTCTTCCAAACCAGTTAGTTTTTAGCAGACTTCCCTCCAACTGAATCAGATAAAACAAGACCTTTTCCAAACGAATCACTGTTTAAGGCACCGCCTACAGCAAAGCAAGTCATGGGATTGTCAGAAAATGTTGTTAAAACAAATCACCAATGTCTGCAATGAACATCCAATGATCTTTTTTTAAAAGAAAACACTCCGGATATTGTCTACAGAACTCTTAAATATACCAATTTTCCATAATTCTTCAAAACTTAAGTCCTTCAAGCAATATTAAACATAAAATGTTTGGTGACCAGAGTATTACCTGCCATTGCATTGATCTGGATGGGACAAGTGGTGGAAGATCCTAGTCCATCCTAATCTATCCTAGTCCAAGTTAGTGACAGGCAAATGGCACTGTGAGCTCCTGGCCCAGTACTTGTCTGCTTTCATTGTTTCCTTTATTTTCCTTTTTACTTTTGCTTTTGCTCTTTTTTTATATCTCTTTGAAGGCTTTTTTTGGCGTTTTCAGCAGATCAAGAGCGAGTCACACATGTCCGCGAAACTGGGCTTGCTCCTTCAGTTTCTGTTAAGATAATGAGTCGTTTTTGTCATCCAAAATCTACCAAGACGGATCATATTGGACTCAAGATGTTAACTCTGTTTCTTTCTCCTTGGATGCTGCTGGACCTGCTGAGTTTCTATAGAGTTTTTTGTTCAGATTTTACACATTCATAGTATTTTGCTTTTATGTTCACAAGGAAACTCAAATTCTGGTTTGATTTGAACTCCGTGTGCCAGAATTCTGCCCATTCATCTCTGATGCTCATTTCCCAATGCAGTGCTCACTTCCTTCATCCAAATATAGCTGTGCTCAGGGCTTAGCTCAGATCATTGTGGAATTCCAATCAAAGGAGGAGCTCTATATTGTTGTTTTCTGCCTCCCAACTAGGTAGTACCCCATATGATGAGATGGGCACATTAGACCCCATGGATCAATCCTATCTAAATGATTGCTTTGAAGCATAAAAATACCACCATTAATAATAACTTCCTGTAAATCTTGCTGCCCTGTAGTACACCTTATTCCTCTGTAATGGTCGACAACTAAAGAGTTACTTTGTCTGATCAAATCTGTTCTTTGTTCTGTTTTTGTTCAAGTTTAACTTGGTAGTACTTTAAGGTCTAATGATTTTATAAGCTTAGTATTAGTGTAAAGTTGAACTCTGATTTTAATTGCAATTTGATTTCAATGCAAAGGTTAGTGCCTGAGCTAACTCTAAAGTTGTGTGAAATTGTGATTGATGCGGTGACATGTGTTTTGCACACCACAGAGAGCCCAAATCCAGCTGTAAAAACTTACTTTTCAGAGTGCTCAAAGTCAAATTAATCTCTTGAACATTTGTAAAATTTAAACCCAAGAAAAATATTTCAGATTTCTAGAATCCTGAGTCAAACGGAAAAGTTTGGAAGCATTTTGGCAAACCAGGCAATATCGGTGGAAAGAGAAATAGTGCACCTTTTGCGTCGATGAGATTTTTTAAGAGAACTTGCCTGATTTTTAACTTAGTTTTAAAAAGCAGGATTCTGAACCACAAGACTGCTAACTCTTAAGTCTCAAATGTCACTAGCATGTATAACATATAGCCAGAACCCAGTTATTATAAGAGGTGATGTTGGACCCCCTTATACAGATACAGGATAATTTGAAGCGACTGAATGGTTTGCAAGGTTGCTTTTTTTAGTGTTCACAACAGCAGAATGAGACATTTCAAGGCCAGATGGCTGAATTCCTTCCTTAAAGGGCATCTACTTGTTATTCAATGAAATTTCTAACATTGGGGAGTGATTGTACTGATTTAAACATTTGTCAAGCTCTCTACTAAACAGGAGTTAAAACTTCCAGCCAGGCAGGAGCCATACAATGTAAACAAAAGTCTGATTGGCTGCAAGACTGAACTGTAGCAACTTGTTGAGTAGTTGTACAAACTGAGATAGAAAGTAATGTTAAGTATTACTAGTATTAAAGAAATGTACATGAAACTCTACTTGTCCAATAATAAATTCTAAAGGGCTGGGAGGAGAAAAACCTAAACATTTCGGTATTAAAACAAAATTTATTTAAAAGGTTAAAGGTCTTTTTCTCTGCTGCTGCATCTGAATTCACACCAAATATAAATAGTTCTGAAATTGCAAGATATTTAATTTAGAATGTCTGTATTTATGGCCAGATGTTTTAACATTGCAAATTGAATCTTTTGTGTTAACAATTTAATGTTATTGAATTGCAGTGTTTTCCATGATGAAAATTTGTTTTCCATTCTAAGGGTAATTTTTTTTATAATTAACTTTAAAAGGAATTGAAGTTTTTAAAAGTTTATATGTAATCAAGGATCAAAATTATAAAATTGGTAGTTAAATCCTTCACTTACTTGAAGTATCGCAACTTATATTCCATATTTAAATAATTTTTTTCCCAGCTATTTAAAGATCAAGAAGCTGGCTTCAGTCTCCTATTTTAAGATTAGTAACTTTATTCATCTGTATTAAGGATTTAAAATGACAATTATCCTCAGTTTTGGTAACCACTGATGTGTTTCACCATGCCTCATAAGTATAATTGACATTAGTTGACCAACATCTGAACGTTAACTGTCTCTCCTGTATCTTTCAAAATGTTTACTGAGTGTAAATGAAAAGATGGGACGAATCAATGTCAGATTTTTTAAATTGTCCTTGGTGGTCAGAAAGGAAATTACAGCTTGTTTGTTTCTTGGAGTAACTTCAGGATGCAGCAATTTAAATTTCATTTAAAATAAGCAAGTTGGACCCCCTGGTAATTGCAAAACCTATGTTTCTGAATATTGGATATTTTTACACAAAGTTGGAGCCCCCTACAATCTAATTTTGGAAATTTATGTAATATCCATAATTTATTACCCTTTTAAGTAAAGGAAAGCTAATTTAGAGAAGGGTTTTGAATTTTGAGTATCATCCATGAGATTGCATTTTGAATATTGTGTCCATTTTGATTGTCCATTGTGAAAAATATTAATGAAAAGCAAAACCAGGAGAAATTAATTTGTATGGACTTATTCTGGTTATTTTAATGTAAGAATGTATTATTGCATAGCACACATTGTTAAATTATTTCATAGTACAAATAAATTTGTATTATAATTCCTTACAGAGAGTAATTGCTATGTTATATGCTTGTTTGTGCAGCAAAGAAGATAAGGGGAAAGCCAAGGAAATAACTGATCTGTTACCATACTTTCAACAGCAGCTCAACTTACAGGACTCTTTCCACAAAATATGTCAGCCTGAGTTTGGTGTGAATCAGACACACATATCAGGTACAGTTTTCTTTGGGAGTTGCAATGAAACAATTGTACAAATCATTCCCTCATGAATTAATTTTGTAAAATTGAAATACTTTTGTAGTACAGCTCAATTCCATTACAGCAGGCTAAATACCCAGGAAAGTCATGAATTGACACACTTGTTTGCTTTCTATATAATGACTTTAGGCAGATTCAACCTAGTTTACAATGGATATGGGCTCATGTGTGAGACATATTGAGAATCTCCTCAAAATTAGGTGGCATGGAATGGAATCATGTCTGTTCTTCTGAGGATTGTGGCCTGGGCTGGGGCAGGGGTTGGTGCTTGTATGGGGAGGTGGATGTTAGATGATATAGTTAAAACTACATAAAGAGTAATGTGATCAATTATCCTTGCAATGTTTTGGCACTTTGAACATAACTGAAACTTTTTCTAATAAAAGGAGGCTTTTTGAATTGCTCATTCAGATTTCAATTTAACTTCCAAAGCTGTAACATTTCGTTGTTGTTCAGAGTTTTACTAACACCTTATAACACTACAAAGCTGTGTATTATGGTGATGCAAAGGCAGACAATGAGTAAGTATCCTGTTAAACAAATGTATAAAAGAAGTTTTCATATGGTCAGCAGGTTTCACAAAGTAATTGTCAAAATTCTCCCAGTGAAAAATGTTGGATTATAAAATTAAGGTTACTGCTGTGAGAGTGCAAAAGACGCTGAGTTGATTTTTCTCCTCCGTTTTCTTTTAAGAAAGACATCCGATGATACACAAACTTAGTCTGGATCAATCATTCTTCAGTTTGAAATTTACACACCCGTAACTAGTACATTGGCCTGGGGAAGGTCATGAAAGAGCCACTCTACAATATAATTTGCGTAATTCCCTGGCAACCATGCTGTATGTAATCAGGGCCATTGTCTAGGTTTGTCAAAACTGAATAACCAGTCAATCAGTCCTGAGGTCAGTTTAGGGTTTGGTTTTAGTAATTCTGTTCCCATTTTGCTAAATTGGTCATTACCAAATCATTTTGTCTGTTAGTGACCTTTAAAATCAACTAAAGCAAACTTCAAGCATGACCAGAAATACTTAACGGCTTTCCACCTGGTGCAAGGTTTTTCATGGGACTTTTCAAAATTTGTAACTGTAAAAATACTGCACTTCTATGCCACATTGGAAAGGACTGTGTTCAGCCCTTCTACACAGTACAGATTTAGAAGCAAAGATTCTATAACAGGATCTCTGCTGCTAAACTCACTTGATCAGTGATCTCTTCTGTAGTCTGATCAGGTAAGTTAGACAAAACTTCTGTGCTGATGTTCCGAGGGAGATCATTTTTTTTTCTGAGCTTCAGCCATCCCTCCAGAGCTATCAGTGATGACAGCCCTTTTGGCATGTCAAAAGGCTTACGTTTTGAATTTCAAAGTTAGCTCTGATCCACTGTAAACTTTGAAACAGCGTTCAGGATGATGATTAATTCACCAGAGTTGGACATGCTTTCATGAATGCATGCGCCAAACATAGGTAATCCAGAAAAGTTTTGAGAGATTCATAATGAATCTTTTCACATCACCAGTGATTAATTTCACTGCATCAAATGAATTTCACTGCTAGTCGTCTCCAATCTAAATTAAAAGATTTGAAATTGTTATTTGGAATTCCATTCTCTAGGAATTGAAGGACTTTATCTGATTGGTACACCTCAACAGAAGTATGCTGAGGTAGTATGATCAAAGCTGTTACCCAGCAGATGAGATGTTAGACCAAGGTCATAGAATCCCCACTCAGTCCATCAAGTCCACAGCAACCCTCCAAAGAGCATACCATCCCAAACCCACATCCCCATCCTTGTTTCCCTGCATTTCCCATTGCCAATCTACCTAATCTGCACATTCTTTGACTGTGGGAGGAAACCAGAGCAACTGGAGGAAACCCACACAGACACAGGAAGAACATGCAAACTCCACACAGGCAGTCGCCCGAGGGTGGAATCAAACCCGGGTCCCTGGTGATCTGAGGCAGCATGCAGCACCCGTCACGTCTGCTTGTGCAGGTGGATTTCAAAGCCCCATAGCTCATTTCAATTACCAATACCAAATTAAATGAACTGTTCGACTATCCATTGATGGGACTTTCCAATCTGCAAAACAGCAGCAGTAGTCACTCACAAAGTGGACACCACAGCAGTCACAGCATTTAAAAACATTCAATGAATTGTGAAGCATTTGCAAATAACTTCAAGCAATGTGATGAAGGATTTTAACTGAAAATTCACAATTTCTTTATTAATTTATGTTGCTGATGAAAGACTTTGGACAGTCAGTGTGTAAGTCTTAGCTTGGAGCAAGGTCGTTCTTCTTGCATCACTTTCTTGCCTTTGGTATCTAAAATGTGCAGAAAATTGGAACAAAGCAGATAGTGATGACGCCAGTGAAATCATAGGTTCCAAGGCTAGTATGATTCTCTGACATCTTGAAGTTGAAAACTACCTGCTTGATATCATTGCCTCTTAGGAGAAAACTCCTTTCACAACTACATGGCCAGGTGTATTAATTCAGATATGACAGAGCTACTTGAACTTTTAACGTCAAGGCCTTTATTTGATTGTAGCAGTCATCTCCCGCATCTCGAAATCTCATGAGCTAACTCCAATTGTTTTTTGAAGCACATTGGTTATTGCTACCAATTTCATTGTTATTTAATGTTTTCAAATAAAATATCCTTCAGAAATAACCTTGGACTTACAAGAATGATTATGCTTTGTTGTTTTTGATTATGGCAATTTTGGTAGGTCCATCGTACTGAAGTTTCAGTTCCCCCCCCCCTGGGGATTGACACACCAATGGCAGGTAGAAAGAGCAGCAGAGATTCTTGTTCAGGCACATGATGGAAAAGATGTTTGAGCTCTATCATTACTATCCACAGCTCCAAACTACAATGCTTATGTAAGAGTACATGTCACTGCTGCAGTATGGATTCCCTGATCTGTAAGTCACACCACCACTTAGGGATCACCTCTTTTTCTGGATGTCACTGTATAAGAAGTCTGCAACAATGTAACAATAAAGCATAAAGTTGCTGCAAAAGATGATTATCACCTTCACCCTTCCAAGTGAAATGCATATTCTATTTAGTGTTTTCATTCATCCAACCGTGCTTAAGGGTCCTTTCCAATTCAAAAAAGGCATTTGTTTGTCTTCAACCGACAACCTTTTCACGAGTGTATTTCATGGTTAAGTATATCTTGGAAGAGGATGAAAAGTTTATGCAACATTTCCAGTATCAAAGCATCAAAAACTTGTAAATTGTTGGTGGGGAATAGATTGACCTCTGCCTTTATAGTCCTCAGTGAACACTGCTGGTGCTGGCCTGTTGAAATAGATGCCTTCAATTTAAAGAGTAAATTCTACTTCAAAGATAGATAATCTGGCTTTTATAATCAGGTATTAAATATGAAATGAAATAGTGTTCAATGGAAAAATAAAGAAACAGTTGAAGGTTAAGCTTTCATTATAACAAAGTTCCCCTCAGTTGGTCTTAACCTTCCTTGTCCTTAATATGTTGCAACATCAATGTTTAGTGTTTTTGACATAATTTAAACATAACTTTCCAGATAGAAACCTGATCTATTTAGAGTAATAAGAGATTTGGTGGTACAACTGCTCACATTAATGTGATAACATCTTTGTTTACTTTATCAACATCGAACTAGGAATTATTTCAAAAGCTAGACTAACCTGAATTTCATGACGACATTTAGATCTTTGACAAGATTAACTTGACAGGTTCAATCAAGCGTGTGGTGTGACTGACTGTATAGACTAACAGCTGGTGCCATCTTCTGCTATAGTTTTGGCTAGATTACATTTTTGAGAAAGCACATAGTATGAGCAAACTATTTAACTGAAAGAGCAGTCTAGTTTGTAAGAGCATGTTCAAACCACAGGAAATGTATTTCTAGAACCTTTTAGTGTAGCTTTTGATTCAGTTTCTTGACTCCAAAGAGAAGCCGCAATTTGTTTCTTGTTTTGCCATCATCAGTATACAGAAGGAATATTTTGAGGTCTGTATCATAAAGAAAGAAAATGTTGTTGACTGAGGCAAGAAACAACTTTTGCAACTTGTAGATGTTGCTACCTTGAATAATGCTAAGTTGGTGTTCTGTGCCCTTAATAAACTGTGTCTATTTTCCTCTAATGCTCTCCTGTTGTTTAATAAATGTGTTTAGATTGGTTGAGGGTAAGAAAAGGCCTTTTGACACATTAGATAAGGAGTTCTAGAATCCTACCTGCCTCAGTTAAGTAATGAGTTTCTTGTTGAATGTACCTTGATTTTACTACTTTGACAGGTCATTCCAGACTTTTATCACTCTAAGTCAAAAGAAGCCGATTTAAATGTTTTACTTACAAAAATATACTCTCTTTCTACTCTCTTGATTTATTAATAAGATGTTCTACATTTACTTTATCCATAAAATTTGGTATTTAATACACCTTGCTTTTATATTTTTTCCCTTTGTTTTTTCATGCATTGTGAATATTGCTGCCATATCAGCAATTGTTGCCCATCTATAATTAGCCTTAAACTGAGTGATTTGCTCGGCCATTTTAGACCATTGTTAAGATTCAACCACTATACAAAGTCTGGAGTCATATGTAAGCCAGGCCCAGTAAGAATGGCAGATTTCTTTCCCTAAAGGACATTAGCGAACCAGATGACATGTTACAGCAATCGATAATCATTTCATGATAACCATCACTGATGACTAACTTTGAATTCTGGATTTATTAATTTAATTTAAATTCTGCTAGCTGTCATGTTGGGATTTGAACCGTATCCCCAAAACATTAGCCTTGGCCTCTCAATTGTTAGTCCACTTACATTACTATTCTCCTACGAGGTAACTGGAGATTAAGGTTTTCTACTGTTTCATCACAGCTGGAATCAAGTTTGCTGCTGTTCATTACATCTTTGTCAGTCTGTGTCTCTTATATGAAAGCAAAATTCTGAGGATGCTAGAGATTTGAAATAAAAATTGAAGTGCTGGAGAAACTGCAGGATATATAGCAAGAGAGAGAAAAACAGTGAAAGAAACCATATTGGACTCAAAATAACTATGGACTGACAGCTTGTGATATAATTTTGGTTAGATTATACTTTCGCAAAAGCTGACCTGCTGAATTTCTTCAGCATTGCAATTTTATTTTATTTCCTTGAATTATGGTTCCTTCATTGTGATTGGATCAAAAACCTAACAGTTCTTATCTAATTTCATCATGGGGATCACTACAGCAGTTTAAGAAAGCCCCCTTAGTTAGACAGTCAATATGGTCTTGTCAATGTTCCCCATGTTCTGAGAACAAATAAATCAAATACTTGAAATGAGCAACAAATCATGCACTTTGCAAATGCCATCTATCTTTTTGAATTTTAATGTTATCTCTGCACTGTTAGCTTCACACTTGCCTCATCACATTTCCTCAACAATTAAAAATAAATCTGCTTTTAATGTTTAGTCTCTTGTGCTCATTATTTCATTCAATTACTAATCAGTCACTTTTTATTTTCAACTACTTTGTTGTTTACTTTTGTATGTATTCTCTCACAAGTTGTCAGTTGCGTCCTGATGAAGTAGGATCAACACATAAAGTTATTGGTGCAACGAAACAAAACAGCCTTGCATGAGGGTCCAGTAATTACAGGAGTTTTGATAGAGCATTTTGCCTCTACTCATTCCTTCATTTCTAAATATTTGTTGCAGTTTTACTGCAACCTTTACTTAATTGTGCCTTTGGGTTACAAAGAAATCATCTTGGGACATTTTTTAAAAAATAATCACAAAATAGAGACTGTGGACTTTATTTGTTTATTATTTAAAATAAATTGGTTTATTGTTTCACAGAGCTCCCATTTGAAGTCCTCATGTATATATTTCGATGGGTTGTGTCAAGTGATTTGGACCTACGATCTCTAGAACAATTGTCCATGGTCTGTCGAGCATTTTATATTTGTGCGAGGTATGATTTATGAATGAATAACTTGTATCAAGGGTCCATTTTTGTTGATCAGTCAGAAAATGGTAAGATATTTCAGATTCTAAGTAGCATTACAATTCAGTAATTTTTAACATTTAAAGAGATATTGGAACACCTTGTGTTCAATTAAACTCTGCCATATAGAGTCATGGAATCGCGTAGCATGGAAACAGATCCTTCGGTCCAACTCATCAGCACCAACCATGTTCGCAAACTAAATTAGTCCCACTTGCCTGCGTTTGGCCTGTACCTATCTGATCCTTTCCTATTCATGTATTTATCCAAATGATTTTTAAATGTTGTAACTGTACCTGCATCCACCGCTTTCTCTGGCGCTTCATTCCACGCAAACCACTCTATGTTTAAAAAAAAAACAGTTGCCCTAGTTTGGACAGATATGGGCCAAGAGGAGGCAGTTCAGTTTGGGATTATGATTGATGTGGATTCATTGAACCAAGTTACCTTTTTCCGTGCTATATGAATCTAAAAGTAGTCTTAATTTTATAAGTTTTTTATATATATACCATAGGCAAAAGTGAGGACTGCAGATGCTGGAAATCAGAGTCTAGATTAGAGTGGTGCTGGAAAAGCACAGCAGGTCAGGCAGCATCCAAAGAGCAGGAAAATTTATGCTTCGGGCAAAAGCCCTTCATCAGGACTGATGGCAGGGAGCCTCTAAGGTGAAGACTCACTGAGATACTTGTGGAAAGAGGAGGAGAACTTCTATGCAATACACTCAGTTTTGCTCCTTACTTTCCCAAGCCTTTTCTTTCTAAAACACTTCCCCCCGCCCCCTTTGTATGGTCCTTCATAAGTATGCTGCAGTCCAATTTTCCTCAAGCTCCAGCTATTCTGAGGGGTAAATCTTTCTTTCAGCATATCTTGACTTTTGTTACCTCAGTTCCCTGCTCTAGTTACTTTTCCAATACGTCAAGCTAATCTGCTGTTTGCTTTCTTTGCCGCAGTACTTTCTGGGGAGGGCGGGCCTCATTTCTGATTCTTTCACTAGTTTAAAACTACGCCAACGGCTAGCATCCGTTTCCTCTTAAAATTCAAACTAAGGTTAATCCTCACTCATATTCCTAACAGTATTATGGATTTACCTACCACCCATGTACAATAGCAATTTACAAAGGCAGCTTGCCACCTTCCTCTCAAGGGCAGTTGAGGATAGACAGTATCACCCACATCATGTGAACAAATTAAAGAGAAAATAACTCTTGGTGAACTACAAACTATATGAGATACAAACTACAACTCCTGAGCCTGAATACCTCTTCATACTTTTAATAGCAACCAAATTCAATCTGCACTGAAGATTTATATTCCACATTGTAGGCTAATGTTTTTGTCTCCTCAGAAATTCGGGGGGATAGTTTCCTTTCTGTGTTTCTCTTATCCCATTTCTTGTTGTTTTCAGTTACATCATACATTGTTTTCATTTCTCCACCCACTGTTTTATACCTCCATCTTTTCTGTTCTGATGTTTTTAATTCCAATAAACTCTGGTTTGTTTGCTTTCCATTAACTCCATTTTCTACAGGTAAAAGTTTAATTCTTAAAATTACAAATAAACTGTAAAGCTAAAGTGCACAGAACCTTGAACTATAGGCTTAGTGTCTATAATGCACATATAAATTAATAAGTTTCTCATTTATGTTAGTATAAGTAAGTAATTACTCAAAACACTTGTTTTCATAAGTTTACTTTTATTAATTTCTGTTTGTAAGAGATCCTGAAATCTGGCGTTTGGCCTGTCTGAAGGTATGGGGAAGAGCATGCAGTAGCTTGGTTCTGTACAGTTCTTGGAGACAAATGTTTCTGGAAAGACCTCGAGTCCGTTTTGATGGTGAGTTAGCAACAGGAAAACCTAAGCTTTAATGTTGTATTGAGAAGATGACATAACAATAGAAAAGAATATTTCACTTGCTTTGTTGGTACTGATTTTGTTGCTATTGGTGTCCAATACAACTTTGGAGATGTTAGAAATCAATTTAGTGATTTTTCTTAAAATCATGTATGAACGTCATGCGATTACATTAATGACCAAAATTATTTTGTTCATCTGCTAACTTTTAGAGAACTTCTGGCACACATCTAGTGTCATAGAAATGTACAGCAAGGACACAGACTCTTCGGTCCAACTCGTCTGTGCCAACCAGATATCCTAAATTAATCTAGTCCAGTTTGCTAGCACTTGGCCTATATTCCTCCCAACCCTTCCTATTCATGTCCCCATCCAGATGCCTTTTAAATGTCGTTATTGTTTCAGCCTGCACCACTTCCTCTGGCAGCTCATTCCATACATGGACCACCGTGCGTGTGAAAAATATGCCCCTTAGGGCCCTTTTAAATCTTTCCCATCTCACCCTAAACCTATGTCCTCTAGCTCTGGACACCCCCAGACCAGGGAAAGCACTTTGTAAACGATGCCCCTCATAACTTTTTTGGGGAGATATAAAATTATCAGATATCCCAACACTTCATTGTTCAAAAGCCATTTATATCAGGACATCATTGCTTGGTAATTTTCAAAACCAACCTGTTGTGTTGAAGCTATATGTAGAAGAGGATGGATTGGACCATTGTACTGAAAAGGCTGGCCAAGCAAAGAGTAACGTCCATCTCCTTTTGGTGGTGATTGCTTTAAATTATCATACACTTTGAGGAGGAGGATGTTAATATTAATTTCCAGAGCAATGTATTTAGAAATATATTGTGAAATAAAGGAATTTTGAAACAGTTTCTAACAGTTTATATCACTAGCACCCCTTTTTCTATACTCTAACCTTTTTGACGATCCCAAGTTATTGCATATTTACAGTATTTAGTTCACAGTCTCAAAATTTTGTTTGGCATATGAAATGTACTGCACGCATTGTTAAACATTGTGAAATTATTTCAATGTAAAACAATATATGTCAACATTGTTGGTATTAGTAACCTAAAATCTCATTTTAGTATGTTTTAAAATTGTATGTACTGGCCATGTAGAAATTCTGATGTTCGCTCTGCTCTCCTGTGATTGGGAATGATGTTGAATCACCAGATCTTTCCTACATATAGATATTTCTCTCCCTATTTTGGGAACACATCTCATTTATTTGGGTTATAACCACATGGTTAAGTATGATTTGTATTTCACACAATGCATTTGCAATGTAACAAATACATGAGTCTGGATTTCCCAGTCAGCAGGAAGTGATGATATTTGCTGTTGATCATGCTGCAAAATCCAGACTTGCACAGTTTGATGGCGAGAGCAAAATGCATTCTGAGAAATGCAATGATTGATGATATCATGAGCTGAAGACATGCTCATTATAAGTCAGCTTTTTCAATTTTCTCTAGTTTCTAACTCCTGTCCCTTCATCTTGTCCATGAGCTCCACCTCCTGTTATTTCAATCCATGAAATTGCTGATCACCCAGTTTCCCTTTCCAGTCCGCATTTTCGACAGTATTGTAATGGTTCCCATCTCTAGCTGTGGTCTGTCTCCTCTGTCCTCACCCTTGCCCCAAAAAAGAAAAAAAACTCTTCAACCTCCCCCCACCCCATGCTCCTCCATTGTCCTTGAAAACTACCATTCCACCTCCAAAGTCTTTTTATGTCCAAAATCCTTGAATGTATTGCCATCTCCCAAATTCATTCCCTTCTTTCCCAGAGCTCTGTGTTGTATTGTTCCAGTGAGGTTTCCCCATTTACCACAATGCAGTATTTAAGAAGGTCAGAAGTCACACAACAACAGGTTATGGTCCAACAGATTTATTTGAAATCACAAGCTTTCAGAGCACTGCTGCTTTATAACGTGGATTGACAAAGGAGCAGTGCTCTGAAAGCTTGTGATTTCAAATAAATCTGTTGGATTATAACTTGGTATCGTATGACCTCTGACCTTGTCCACCCAGTCCGACACTGGCATCTTCGTATCATGGTGTATTACAAAGCCACAAATCTAGCCCACTCCTGGATGTTGACCCTCATCTGCCCTCCATCAACTTGAAGTAATCCAAAATTCTTAGCAAGTCCCACAGGGATATGGGCCGGGTGCTGGCAGCTGGGACTAGATTGGATGGGGTTATCTGGTCGACATGTACGGGTTGGACCAAAGGGTCTGTTTCCATGCTATACATCTCTATGGCTCTATGACAATGACTCTATGACCTCTTTGTCACTCTTAATATCCAATTGCTACCTAGGCATTTGGCAGCTACTGGCATAGTTTCCCCAAATGGTCTCCAAGACATTGGTGCAGCAAAATCATGTTGGATCTTTCATTTCTGTATAATCTTGCTCGCAGGGTGGAAGATCAGTTCTTCCTGTAAAGTTGTGCAGGAGTGTTTTCTGATCAGCTTATAGGCTGATCCTTTGTTATATGATAGTTCACTACAACGAACAACAGTATTGATACAAATCTGACACACTGAGTGGAAAAGGCATTGGCATTGGCTTAACCTCTAAGTATTGCATTACCTGATAGAAAGATAGTCTGTTATTTTGAAATAATTTAGTGTCATATGCATGTCAACAAGATTTTAAAACATTGGATTTTAAACAAATAAGACACTTTAATATTGTTACAAGGTCTTTTACATTGAAATATCAAGTAAATTATAAATGTTGGTTAAAATATCATATACATTTAAAGATCTTCTTGTGGTCACTTCAGGGAGGAAGTGAGGACTGCAGATGCTGGAGACCAGAAAAATGTGTTGCTGGAAAAGCGCAGCAGGTCAGGCAGCATCCAAGGAGCAGGAGAATCGACGTTTCAGACATAAACCCTTCTTCAGGAATTCCGGCTCCTTAGATGCTGCCTGACCTGCTGCGCTTTTCCAGCAACACATTTTTCAGCTAGTGGTCGCTTCAGTCTTGTTTTCAAAAATGTTCATTAAAATTCATTAGTGTGTTGATATGCCATGTTAACAAAAATAATGTAACTTTAAAATATCTGCAGTTCCCTCCTGCTTTTGTGCCTGATAGCATTCAAATAAGGAACAGGAGTTGACTGCTCATCTCCTTGAGCCTGCTTCGTCATTCACTAAAACCATGGCTGATGTGATTACTTCATAGTCCTGCCTACTCCCAATAAGCTTTCCTTCATTTTCTTATCAAAGATCTATCTACCTCTGCCTTAAAAATATTCAGACTTTTTTTTTCTTCAAAAGGCAATGGAAGCAGAGTTCCAAAGATTCCTAATCCTACGAGAAAATGTTTCCCCTCATCTCTGTCTTCAGTTGGTAATCCATGACTTTTAAACAGTGTCCCCGAGCTCTAGATAGTCCTACAAGAAGAGGCGTGCTTTCCAGAACACCCCGTTGCATCTTAAATTTTTAATCAAGTTGTCTCTTATGCTACTAAACTCCAAATACAAGCCAAACCTATCCAACATTTACATGTAAGACAACACAACCATTCCGGTATTATTCCACTAAGCCTACTCTGTATTGCTTTCTGCGCATTTGAACATACAACATAGAACAGTACAGCACGTATAGGCCCTTCTGCCCTTGATGTTGTGCCAGTCTTTTATCCTAGTCTGTGTCTATTCTCCCATCTGTGTCCCAAGATTTGAGAGAGAGAGAAGCACCTAGTGTTAGCAAAGACAAGAGTTTACTTTTCTGTGGATTACTAGGCAGAATGTGAAGAAAAGACTATCTGTAATCAAAGACAATAATTGTGCAGCAATCCGATGATTCTAGAAGATTTGTCCCACTGTGGTTAGAAGGGGAAAGAATTGTCAGAGTGGGCTTTGCTGGTATTTGGTTTGAGACATAGCTGGAAACTCGAGAGCTGCGCCTTTTTGTCATCACTTAATATTACAACTTGGTAAAATAGGGAATAGTGGATCCATTGGAAGGTGGGAGTGAAGTTAGATTTGTTCCTGGAAGTTGAATGATCATCTTTGAATGATGGAGCGGGCTCGAGGGATGACATAGCCCACTCCTGCTTCTATATTTTGTATTCCAAGGGAAACTTCTGTTCAATGTTTTACAACTGCTTTATTTTTACTGACAAACAGCTCGAACCCTCATAGTAGATATGTACCTTTTTCCTTATATTTAGTTTTTGCATAACTTTTTTTACAGTGTAAATGTAACATTTTACTTCATGTTCAGTGCTATTTTTCAATGTTTTCTGTAGAAGTGAAAGCCAATGCTATTTTTTGGTTACTTGACAAGAACTGTTTATAAATTTTGTACTCCGTATGGGAGTAACTGTTTAGCAATTGCTGCAATTTGACTAGTGGAAAGATTTTATGAAACTTTGCCATATCGAACCTTCACTAATTGTGAAAGTTTTAAGATCTTAATATCTAGAGAGTGTGTACATTTTAGTCATGATGCTCATTACTTGTTTAAAAAAATCCTTTCTGGAAGCAAAAATTCTGTTAAACATATCTCTCAAAGCAGACAACTTCCATGTAGCTAATTTGTAGGTAAACTCCTAAACCATATAAAAAAGGTATTTTGAAAGAAAAATGAGTATCATTAATTCAAAAGTTTTGAGATTTGCAATGTACTGATACTTGATACGTGCTAACAATGTTGACATTTTTGTAGGTGTTTATATCAACAAGACAACCTATATACGTCAAGGAGAGGAGTCTCTTGATGGTTTTTACAGAGCTTGGCATCAGGTAGAATACTACAGGTATGTTAGCTTTTCTGTCATCTAAAAGAACACAAAATCATGAGAAGAGAATGACATACATTTGATAACCAAATCCTTACTTGTGCAGGTATTTTGTTATCAGGTGCATGCTCCATCTTAGGCTGGTTTTATTGAAGTCAATCTCAGCAGTAGCTTAGTTTATAAAATCCAATTTGTAAAATTGAGCAGTTAAGCTATAGATGGAATAAATGTGATACTTTTAAAAGGAAAATTAAATCTTCATATACTCCATGTGTTTTTAATTGCTAGGTGAGGCATGCCCACTCTGATGTAGTGACTTTGTTTCAAGTTAGGAAGTTAGCAAAGTTTCACAGTTACATCAATTTCACAGTCAGTGCAACAGACGACACCATTGATGTAGTGAGCCTTGACATCCAAGACCAAACAACAGACTCGCATTAGATGTGACATAGTCATCTCCCTCCTGGATTGATCAAATCTCCCCTTGCTGTTAGACCCTACAACCAATCTCTCAGTGAACCCAATACCCCTTTCCTACAGGAAACAGCAGTCTGCTGACCTTCCTGACCCAACAGCACCTCCCACACCACCACCATCACCACCAAACCTGATTGATCTGACCTACCCTAAGGCGCTCCATCACTTTCTTGGCACCCTACGCATCTGACATCCTGGCACCTTGCACTTTGAAATCCTAACCCCTGAACCAACTTCTACCCTAATTGCCACTCGCCTGCATGCTTACCCTTTCATGGGAGCAATCAAATGTCTACTGTGCTGCTGGATACTTAAGCAACAGAGTACGACATCTACTGCCATGAAAAAGTTATGGTGGGTATTTGGTTTCCCCTTGCTGTCCTGAACCAGGAGGTACCTACATTCTGGTACCTGGACCTGAATTGCCAATATTAAAATGCCAAGCTTAGTCCTGATGCTAAAATAGGAGGAGCGGATTGACAATGATTGTGATTGCCATTCCTTGAATATCCAGGCCAACAAATTTTCTCCAAGCATTTTTTAAACTGGATGTTTGCCAGAATTTTTGTTTCTCAGAACAGAAGGTGATATCTCTCCATGGTTCAGCAGCTGCATAGCTTGATCTGGTTAAGGTTATGTCCTGAACCCTTCAAGGGTTTTGGATTAAGCCTACATTTGAACTGAGTTGGCTAGAACAGGCAATATTTTGAAATTTGCTTATGTTGTTCCTGTTAAATCTGTCTTGTTAAATTTCATATTCTTCACGCCTAATTATTGTTTTTAGACCAAAATCCATTTAAATCTCCACTTAAAAATTCAAAGGTACAGCCAAAGTTGTTGAATGGGTTTTCATTAAAGAATGGATTTTCCATTGGTGTAAAATGTGTGCGTGTCAGTTGTGAGTATAGAATTTACAAGTATTAATCCTTGTTTGCTATTCTTCATGCCATTAGATATCTGCGATTCTTCCCAGACAGTCAAGTAATAATGCTGACCACGCCAGAGGATCCTCAATCCATCATCCCTCGTTTATCTGTCAGGTCTCCAAGGTAATAATTGAATAGTATTGAGAAGTTCAGCAATCTACCATGCCATGTCATTCTAAAATTCTGCTAATATATGCATCTGCATCGTATCTGCATTGTAAGACCAAATTGTTCAGGTTGAATTGTTTATTCCATGTATACTTCAGGGGAAGTTTTAACTTCAAAATGTGAAAGGGATTTGGTCACATTGGAGAATTAAAGTGTTACGAGTCTGCATTCTGGCCCCCAACTTGCCTGCCCCCTTTCATTTATATGGTTTGCACTTTAAATATTGTATTTAGGCTGACTGCATGTAAAGTTCACATGTTCAGTAAGGAGTGAATCCTGAGTGAGGCATGACATAAGTGAGTTTGTATCTCTGGAACTTTGGAGCAGAATGGGAATTTGGTGCATATGGGAAGCGATTTTTACTTTTTCATTCATTATCTTTTAACAAGATAAAAATGGTGGTGGGTAAGTGGTTATCACTGCTGCCTCACAGCACCAGGGACCTGGGCTCAATTCCAGCCTTGGGCGACTGTATGGAGTTTAAACATTCTACCTGTTTCTGTGTGGGTTTCCTACCACAGCCCAAAGATGCATGGTGCCAAACAATGTTCAAGCTGGATGGATTAGTTATGGAGAATGTAAGGTTACAGGTCTTCGAGAGGTCGATGTGGACTCGATGGGTTGAATGACCTGCTTCCACACTGTATGGATTCTGTAATTCTAATTTGAAGACCAGGAGAGAATCAAGGGATAAAGACCATGTGCAGACAAACAGGATTACTTAAAATAGCGTCATAGTTAATATGGGCTAAAGGGCCTGTTCTTGTCCTGTACTGTTCTATCAGGCGCTCGGCAGAAAAACTGACATCACAGGAAAACCAATAGCTGCTAATTTGACAATCTATTATAAGCTACTTTCAGATCAAACATGAATAGAAAAAATATTTTACATTTTACAAATTAAAAACCAAAAGACCCATAACAAAATAAAAAAAAAACAAATTAAGAACTAAGTAAAGTGAGTGGCACAGTGGCATAATGGTTAGCACTGCTGCCTCACAGCGCCAGGGATCCAAGTTCTATTCCAGCCTCTGGTCTCTGTGTAGAGTTTGCACATTCTCCTGGGATCTGCATGGGTTTCCAACAGGTCCTCTGGTTTCCTTCTATACCCGTAAAAAATGTGCAGATTGGATGGATTGGCCTTGTAAAACAAAGAAAATAGCCTTATTGTGTGCTTGGTAGGTGGGTTAGCTGTGGTAGGTGCAGGGTTACAGGGATGGGATTGGGGGATGGAGTTGGGGGGTGGTTCCTGGTGGGAAACTTTTCAGAAGGTCAGTGCAGACATGCTGGGCCAAATCGCCTCACTGCTGGGATTCCAAACTCCCATAAACAATAGATGCACGGCCAGGGGATGTGTTATACCTGCATGATATGAGAACTGGTGAACCTCATTGTCGTTCATAATGACCACATCGATATCAAATGTTGGTTAAACATAGACCAGTACATCATACAAACTGGCCCTTCTCCCACCATGTCTGTGCTGACCATTATGCTATTCTAAATTCCATCTGGTTGCTTGAGGAACTCCGGCTCAGAGTTGATAAGGTGGAATTATGAGCTTCATGCAGTGTGCCATGCAAGGAAGGAAACATAGAAGATAGGAACAGGAGGAGGCCATTCAGGTCTTCGAGACTGATCCTCCATTCATCACAACCATGGCTGAGCATCAAACTCAATAGCCTCATCCATTCGTCCCAGGTGCTTTATCTAGCTGGCCCTTGAATACATTCCATGCTTTGGCATCAATTACTTCCTATGGCAATGAATTCCACAGGCCCACCACTGTTTGGGTGAAGGAATGTCTTCTCATCTCCATCCTAATTGGTCTACTGCTGAATCCTCAGACTGTGACCCCTGCTTCTGGATGCACCCACCACCGGGAACATCCTCCCTGTCTCGTCCTGTTAGAACTTTAGAAGTCTCTGTGACTCGTCTGAACTCCAGCGGAAACAGTCCTAACCTAGTCAGTCTCTCCTCCTATGTCAGCACTGCCATCCCTGGAATCAGCCTGGTAAACCTTCGCTGCAGTCCCTCGAGAGCAAGAGCATCTTTCCTTGGAAAAGGAAACCAAAACTGTACACAGTATTCTAGGTGTGGACTCACCAAGGCCCTATACAACTGCGTCCCTGCTCCTGTACTCAAAACCTCTCGTTATGAAGGCCAACATACCATTTGCCTTCTTTACCACCTGCTGCACCTGCATTCCTACCTTCAGTGACTGGTTTTCAAGGTCCCACTGCCATTCGGGTAGCGATCTGCCTTCTTGTATTTGCTTCCAAAGTGAATAACCTCACACTTATCCAAATTATACTGCATCTGCCATTGATTTGCCCACTCACCCAGCCTGTCCAGATCATGCTGAAGCATCTCTGCATCCTCATCACAGTTCACTCTCCCACCCAACTTGGTATCATCTGCAAACTTTGAGATGTTACATTTAATTCCTTCATCCAAATAATTAATGTATGTTGTAAATAGCTAGAGTCCTCTCACTGATCCCTGTAGTTACTGCATGCCAATTTGAAAAGGACCTATTAATTCCTACTCTTTGTTTTCTCTCTGCTTCCCAGTTTTCTATTCAAATCTATAACTACGCCCAATCCCATGCATTTTAATCTTGCACAATAATCTCTTATGTGGGACTATGTCAAATGCTTTCTGAAAGTCCAATATACCACATCGACCTGCTGTCACTTGTCAACTCTACCAATTACATCTTCTTGAAATTTCAACAGATTTGTCAAGGAGGAAGTGTTATCTGAAAACTGCCTTTCAGGAGACAGATACACCTATTAGATTAACTGTCTCAAATTCAGTCAGTGGTCAAAATCAGAGGTATGTAACGAAAACGAGGCAGGAAAAGGGATCCAGGAAGTAATGCTGCAGGAGCCTCAGCCTTTTGCCGTGTCTAACAAGTTTGAACTTATTGTTTCCTGTCTGCATGAGAGCAGACACTACAGGGAGGATAAGCAAACTGACCTTAACACCATGATAAAGGGAGCATTCAAGAGTGGGGAAAAAACAGAAATGTAGTTATGATCAGGGACCATATAGCCAGAGACCATATAGCCAGAGAGTAGACTGTTCTCTGTGGCCAGGATAGTGAGTTCTGAGGGCTGTGTTGCCTGCCTGGTGCCCGAATTCAAGGTATCTCATCTGAGCTGGAGACAAACTTGGGAGCAGAATAGGAAAGATCCAGTGTCATGGTCCATGTAGGTCCCAACAATATAGGTAAAATGACAAAAAAAGGGTTTTGCTGAAGGAATAACTTGAAAAGCAGAACTAAAAATGTTCCCCAGATTAGTAACTGACCCTCAAGCTAATTGGTACAACGTCAACAAGATTAAAGAAGTAAACATGTGGCTGAAAGATTGGTCTGGGAGAAATAGGTTCAAGTTCAAATGGCACAAGTACTGGGGAAGGAGAAGCTGTTCCATTGGGAGTGGTTCTACTTGAATCATGCTGGGGCCAGAGTCTTAGCAAATTGCATAACTAGGCTTATAGATAAGGCTTTAAACTAAATAGTTTTACGGGAAGAGGTGGGAGTCAGTTACATGGAAAATTCGAAAAACAAAGCTGAAGGAGATGGTGCAGTTTGGGGCCGATTATTACTGTTACAATGCTGTCACTTTAAAAGGTTATTTTGACCTTGGGTTTTTTTTCAAGAGAGGTCATAAAGGCAGAGGTGCCAAATTGTCGCCTTTAACAATGGCAGGGCAGTGGTCAGTCCTCTCAGTTCAGGTTTTTCTAGTTTGGTTTACTCTCAGCAGGCAGTCAGAAGCTGCTGCAGTGCAAAAAAGATACCATGCTCCAGCAGATGGTTCTTGACTGGCTTCTCGCTCTGAAATCTCTCCTGCCTGCAGGAACCTGTTTGAATTTAGCTTTTGCCAAGGGTTGTGTTTATGGATGTTACGGGAATTGGAACAGCTCCTTAAGTTGCATTATCGAGTCGGTTCCGTTAAGTTATTCTAAATTCTCTTTTGTTCATGTTTCAGCTGTAGTATTTAAATAAATTCTGTTTTGCTTAAAGCCGAGTGGTTTGATCAGCTGCATCACACCTGGAATATCCACTTGCATCTGCCTTCAAAATAAGAAAAATAAGACTCTAGGCTACCTTGAAATATTTTGAGGGGATATGGCCTGGTCCATAACATTATCAGAAAATGCAAGGAAGGGTCAAATGTGTGAATGTTCTCTTTTCCAAGCAGCTGTAAAAGTGCAGTGAAATTTGATAATGAAACAAACTTAAAGCCTTTGTAGCTTAATGTATGAAGCATTCATGATAAGGTAGAACAACTGATGGTGCAAATCAAGGTAAATGGATATGATATCTTAGCCATTACGGAAATATTGTTAAAAGGTCAAAACTGGGAATCTAATATTCAGAAATAGATGACTTTTCAGAAAGACAGGAGAGATGGAAATGGTGGCGGGGTGGCACTGTTAAGAGATGAAATGTGGACTCATGAGAGATGATTCAGATTCAAATGATGTAAAATCCATTTGGGCAGAGGTTTAAAAATAAAACACAGCCCAAGGGAAAGAAGACATTGGTTAAAATAGTGTACAGAACCTCCAAACAGTAGCCACTTTGTAGGAAAGGCTATAGATTAACAAATAGTAGGACCACGTGAAAAGAAAACAGCAATAATTATGGATGACTTCAGTGTTCTTGACAATTGGGCTGATAAAATTAGAAACGGTAGCCACAACACCAAATTCATAGAGTACATTAGAGATCGTTTCCTAGAGCTATATGTTGTAAAGCCAACCATGGAGCAGGCTATCCTGGATCTAATAATCAGTAATGAGGCAGGCTTAATAAATGACCTTTAGAGTAAAAGATCCCCAGGAAGTAGTGATCATAACAAGATAGAATTTAATATTCAGTTTGAGAGTGAGGAACTTGAATCATAAACAACTGTGTTTAAGTTAAATAAAGGATGTTATAACGAAATGAGGATGGAATTAGTTAAAGTCAACTAGGCAGGTAGATTAGTAGGAATGACAGTAAGTGAGCAGTGGCAGACATTTAAGGGGGTAACTTATGACCCTCAGAAGATTACATCCCAGTAAGGAGGAAAGATTATAAGAGGGATAAACCAATCATGGCGAACCAAGGAAGTGAAGAAGAGTATTAAGTTCAAAGAAAAAGCAAATAAGGATACAGAAGTTGGTAATAAGCCCTGATAACTGGATAAATTCAGAATCCAATAATGGAGGCCTAAAAAGCTATAATGAAGACAGCGAAAATAAACTACCAGGGCAATCAAGCAAGGAATATATAAACTGAAAATAAAACTTTTTTAAATTCGTAAATAGGAAGAGAGAGGTAAGAGTGAACATCGGCCCCTTAGGAAATGAATCTAGGGAGATGCTTATGGGGAACAAGGAAATGGCTGAGGAGCTAAACATTCTGCATAAGTTTCCCGGTGGAAGATGGTTAGAACATCCCTTTAATACTAAAAAATACAGAGGAGAAATTAAGTGCCATCACCATCACTGGAGATGTAATATTAGACAAACTAATGGGGTGAAATGCAGATACACCTCCTGCACCAGGTGACTTGGATCCTAAACAAAGTAGCTACAAAGGTAGTGAATGCATTGGTTGTGATTTTTCACATATCCCTGAATTCTGGAGAAATGCAGAGGATTTGAAAAAAAATGACAACGTGACACCCCTATTCAAAAAGGGAGACAGGCAAAGAGCACTAAGTGGATTAGCCTAACTGTATTGTTGGAAAAGTGTTAGGATTAATTATTAAGGATGTGATAGAACACTTGGGAGATCATAATCTAATCAAGCAGAATCAGCATGACTTAGTGAAAGGGAAATCGCATCTGACTAATTTATTAAGAGTTATTCGAGGAAGTTCCAACCAGTATTTGACAAGGTTCCTCACAAACGTGAAGTCATAAAATAAGACCCCATGGTGTTGGAGGTAGTGTATTAACATGGATAGAGAATTGGCTAATAGGCAGGAAACTGCAAGTGGGTATAAGGGATTCTTTTTCAACTTGGTAACCTGTGACCAGTGGGGTTCCACAGGGATTAGTGATGGGAGCTCAACTGTTTACTTCTATAAATTCATGACTTAGAAGGAAGCGAATGTACTGGAGTCAGATTTGCAAATGACACACAAAAAAATGAAAAAGCACGTTGCAAGAAAGAAGCAAACAATTTACAGAGAGATATTGATAGGTTCATTAAGTGGGTAAATAGTTGCCAAATGGAGTATAATGTAGAAAACTGTGAAATTTGTTCATTTTGCAAGGGAGAATGAAAGAAATATTATTTAAATGGAGCAAACTATAGAAATCTGCAACACAAAGGGACTTGGGGTTACTTGTGCATGAAACATAGAAAGCTGATACATAGGTCATCAGGTAATCAGGAAAGCTAATAGAATGTTGGTCCTTACTTGAAGGGGATTGGAATATAAAAGTAGGGAAGTCTTACTCCAACTGTACAAGGTGCTATTGAAACCACATCTGGTGTATTGAGTGTTATTTTGGTCCCCTTATTTATTTTCAAATTGCTTAATTCAAAGCAATTCAGAGAAGGTTCACTAGTACGATACCCAGTATGGAGGGGTTGTCTTGTGAGCAAAGATTAAAGTGGCTGGGAATCAATTCATTGGAGTTTAGAAGAATGAGAGGTTATTTTGTTGAATCATACAGGATTCTTAAGGCGTTTGACAGAGTACATGCTGAGAAGATGTTTTCCCTCATGGAGAATCTGGGATCTGAGGGTTGAAGTGGTTGGAGCTCCTTGCCACAAAGAACTGTGGGAGCAGAGTCCTTGTGTACTTTGAAGGCTGAGATAGATAGATTCTTGATCAGTAGGAGAATTAAAGGTTGTGGGGAAAGGGCAAGAAAGTGGAAGTGAGAAGTGTTGGATCAGCCATGAACCTGTTGTGGTGGAGTGAGTTCAAGGGGCTGAACAGTTTACTCCTATTCCTATTTCTTATGGTAATACCAGATGGTTGGTTCTCCCAGATCCCTGGTAATCCACCAAATAAACCAAGGCATAAGGCAGCTGTTTATGGAGGCAAGTGTCATATCACCTACCTGTTGAATTCAGCATGCCTCAGAAAGTTGTGACCGGACATCGCTCTGTTCCCATAAGTCTGTCAGTTTCCTGCATATCCCAATAAATAGGACCTATCATGTCATACAATCTTCTTCAGACTCATTCCTACCCACTGGAAGCTAAGTCTGTTACTCTTCTAGGTCTCTGCGTTCTCCTGACCCCTGCCATTCTCCCGGCAGGGTGAACCTCCTACATATCAGTTTTTAGTATCCTTTGATATTATTCATGGTGAGTCAGGGAATATATATAAGATTACATATGTTATTTAATATATTTTCAGGCCAAAATCTGTTCTTGTCAAATCAAGAATGATAGAAAAAGTGTACCACCTGTAGGCAGTACACTGTATTTGTAATGTGTTTTTATACTCCGACAAGACTTAATCCAGTTTTCAACTTAACCAGGTTTGAAGGTGGAGGAAGGAGTTGGAGTGGGGAGCTATAAGGAGAGAGGATTCAAAGGAAAGAAAGAGAGGAGGTATGACATGATTAGGGGGAAGAATGAGATGATTAGAAGAAAGAAAGAGGATATACTAAACGGAAGGTGAAAGGGGACAATAATTTGTCCTCTGTAGTCCTTGAAAGTTCTGAAAGCTGCAAGAAGGGCTTAAAGGGTGCCTTTCTTTGCTGGATCTGGAGGACGATACAAACAAAAATTGCAAAGCAAAGAGTCATATAGCTCATAAGAGGTGCTTTGGCCAATCAAGAAACTGCCAACCTATCTACACTAATCCCATTATGTAGTCATGATTTGGAGATGCCGGTGTTGGACTGGGGTGTACAAAGTTAAAAATCACACACCACCAGATTATAGTCCAACAGGTTTAATTGGAAGCACTAGCTTTCGGAGCGCCGCTCATTCATCAGGTGGTTGTGGAGGACACAATTGTAAGACACAGAATTTATAGCAAAAGCTTAGTGTGATGTAACTGAAATTATACATTGAAAAATCAAGGTGTTTTTTAATGTATAATTTCAGTTACATCACACTGAACTTTTGCTTTAAATTCTGTGAATTACAGTTGTGTCCTCCACAACCACCTGATGAATGAGCAGCGCTCCGAAAGCTAGTGTGATTTTTAACCCATTATCGAATATTTGGAGGAAATGTGGTCTGCAGATGCTGGAGATCAAAGTCGAAGAGTGTGCTGTTGGAAAAACACAGCTGGTCAGGCAGTTCCTGAGGAGCAGGAGACTTGATGTTTCAAGCATAATTCCTGATGAAGGGCTTATGCCAAAAACGTTGACTTACCTAGTATTTGCCCAAATCACAAATGTTAGAAGACCTTAAGTACCCATTCATATACCTTTTTTAAAAGTTGAGATTTCTGCTGTCCTCCCAGACAGTGCATTCCTGATTCTCACCACCCTCTGGATGAAAAATGTTTTCCTCAAATCTCCTCTCAACCTTGTGCCCTTAACCTTTAAACCATGCTTTTTTCTTAATGACCCTTCAACTAAGGGAAACAGCTGCTTCCTATCCACTCTCTCCATGTCTCTCATAATATTACACACCTGAATGAGGGACCAGAAGAGCTTGGTTCAGATTCTACCTGCTTCCACATGTTTAAGTCTACACCTCAATGAGATTTCTCCATTGCCTTCTCTCCTCTTAAAGAAAACAACCTAAACTTCTCTAGCCTCTTTTCATATTCAAATTGCTCCAACCTAGGCAACATCCTGGTGAATGCCCTCTGCATCCCTTCACTGTAATCATAGCTTCCCTATAGTGTGGCAACCATTATGGACATGGTACTGCAGTTGTCGCCAAACATTTTGTACAGACCAAAGTCTGGTGCTTAACCAAGAATAGCATCAACAAGGTTGAAAAAGAGATTACCAATGAAAATGAGTCATCTAAAGAAATATTTTGCATGGTTTTCTCAATCTGATTATATGTTGGAACAAGCAGGATTGCTGTGACCAAAACTTTTTTTTACTCTTGACTGGGCCAGCATTTATTGCATGTCCCTAGTTGCCCTTGAGAACGTGAAGTTCAGCTGCCTTCTTGAACTGCTGCAGTATATGTGCTGTAGGTAGACCCACAATGTCATTAGAGAGAGGGAGTTCCACGATTTTGACCAGTGACATGAAGGAATAGCAGGAAGTCAATCAGGACGGTGAGATGAACTCGCAGATAGTTTTCCCATGTATCTGCTGTTCATGTCCTTCTAGATAGAAGTGTTTATGTGTTTGGAAGGTGCTGTCTAAGGATCTTTCACTCAGGAAGACATTGGACAGACATGCAGATCCAAAATCCCATGAAGGTTTGTGCTGCTACTAAGAGACTGAACAGCCTACTTCTGTTCTTTTGTACATGGACTTTCAAACATTGTTTGAAAGGTAGTCTGCTTACCAAAGTTGAGACACACAATATTAAAGTGATAGTAATAGTCTTGGTTCGGTGTTGCACGGTGGCACAGTGGTTAGCACTGCTGCCTCACAGTGCCAGAGACCCGGGTTCAATTCCCGCCTCAGGCGACTCTGTGGAGTTTCCACATTCTCCCCGTGTCTGCGTGGGTTTCCTCCGGGTGCTCCAGTTTCCTCCCACACTCCAAAGATGTGCAGGTCAGGTGAATTGACCATGCTAAATTGCCCGTAGTGTTAGGTAAGGGGTAGATGTAGGGGTATGGGTGGGTTGCGCTTCGGCGGGGCGGTGTGGACTTGTTGGGCCGAAGGGTCTGTTTCCACACTGTAAGTAATCTAATCTAAAAGACAGGCAGGGGAATATAGTGGTGAACCATTGTTCTTAATATTTAAAAGGATTATTAGTGTTATTCTCCAAGGGTTGATATTATGACCACTGCTCCTCTTGATGTGTATTTATAACTGGGCATGAAAGGTATAATTTCCAAGAATATAAATATAAATTCTGGAAATGTGAGGATGATGGCAACTGAGCACTCATGTTAAATACAGTTTAGTGTAGAGAAATGTGTTGTGGCAGACTTTAGAAGGAAGAATGCTAAGATATGTTGTGAACTAAATGGTATAATTTGAAAGTGGATGCAGGGACAAAGAAACCTGGATATGTGCATAAGCAAATTTTTGGAATTTTGAGGAAATGTTGAGATCACAGTTCAGGATATAACATCCGTGGCTTTATAAATAGAAGGTCAAGGGAGTTATGCAAATGCTTTCATGAACTTGGCATCAACTGATCACCTTAATTTAGAAAGAATGTTAGAGCCTTGGAGAGGATGTAACTGAAATGTTGGAATACCTGGGATGCAGAGTGTCAGTAATGTGCAGAGACTGAATAACGTTAAAAATCACACAACACCAGATTATAGTCCAACAGGTGTAATTGGAAGCACTAGCTTTTGGAGTGCTGCTCCTTCATCAGGTGGCAGAAGAACTAGAAGCAACATAAGAAAGCATTTTACTTACACAATGAACAGTGATCATCTGGAAAGCACTGTTCGACCAATTATGGAAGCAGACCCAATAATAACATTGAAAACAATAGTTAAAGACAGAAAAACCTGTAGAGCTATAGGAAAAGGGAGGGAAGTGAGATTGATCACTCTTTATATGCCATCCTCTTATTTGACTAATGGAATTTTGAGTGAACTCTAGAAGTATAAAGCCTGACTTTGCCTTTAGTGAATTTCTAGCATGTTATATTTCAATATGCTGTTTATTGTACTGTTGGAGCAAGTTTGTATAAATGTCTGGAAATTTGAAAATAAATCAGTTGTGCTTCATTAAGATGTTTAAACAACAGATGAAAAGTAGGTAGACATATTAATTGAAACAGAAGGTTTTTTTTTAACAGCCAAGCCATGCGCATTAATTAAACTTACCTGACCTATTTGTGCATTATTTCATGGAACTTTCTGTGGAACTCATTCATCACATTCTTTTTGCTTCACCTTAGAATGGATGCTGTTCTCTTTGGTCACTATCGTCTCTCTCAAGAAACAGATAACCAGACCAAAGTATTTGCTGTTCTGGCTAAGAAGAAGAAAGAGGAGGTAGGTAATGGACGTTGGGGAACTGGAAATTATATCACTCTAATGTGGACTTGACATAAATTCTCTTTGTGATTATATAACTTCATGATTTAAAAAACAAAGTTAGAAAAAAATTATCTATTAGATGGAAGTTTTGTTAAGACACAACTAACATAATCAGTGGACAGGTCTTAAGTGATACTTATTAAAGAGTGAGAGAGCATAAAATCAGTCCCCTCTATGTTAATGTAGTTTGTGTCTTTTGGATTAGCTGGGCTACATTTATCCTCATTTTCAGATTAGGAACATCAGCCTTGATATTCAAGAACAAACACAGAGAATGTTGGAGAAACTCAGCAGCTCTGATAACATCTGTGAAGAGAGAAACAGAGTTAACATTCCAGAATGACGACTCTTTAGAGTTCTGAAGAAGAGTCATATTAGACTCAAAACTTCCACTGTGTTTCTGTATCCACATATGCTGCCAGACCTGCTCAGTTTCTGCAGCACTCTGTTTGTTTGTTTTTGCAGCATATGCAAAATTGTGCCTTGATATTCCAGATCTTGAATTTTCTGTGCCAAGACTGCATTCAATATTCAGGTTAGCTGCAAGATGGTCATGACAATAGTAGAGAATCAAGCCATTGGATGGAATTCATTAAAGCTGATCAACTTACGCTTTTTGGTTGGGTACTGTGTTTATAAGTGATAGCAACTTGAAAAGTAGAGACTAAAATTAGAATTTTTTTCTGAGCAATTATGATGTACTGCTGTTGCTTCTTCAGAAGTGGCAAAGACATGTGGTTCCTGCTGTAGTTGGGCAGCAAATAAACTGGAGCAGCTTTTATAAATTCCCAGTCCATGAAGAAGAATAAAATTTGCGTATTGCTTTTAAGTTTATGTCATAGAAAATGTAATTGCTGTTTATTTTCCTATTTACCATGCTCTAGTTGTTGGAAACATATTGTCAAAATCCCTTGTAGTTAAATAATAGCAGGTATAAGTAAACAATTATCTCCTTTTCACAAGGAAATGTTCACTTAAAAATAAATAAAAATGTGACTTATTCTCTCTTTATGAAGCAGAAAACTCCAGACTATCAGAAATATAAATATTACCGCCGTGCTCCTGCTTCCTCTGAGACAGAACATAGTTTTCATGTAGGATTGCAGCTTTGCTCCAGTGGTCGACAACGATTTAACAAACTTATCTGGCTTCATCACTCATGCCTGATTACCTATAAGTGAGTATTTGAGTGTGTTGCTGCAATAATAAATATAATTTATTGGTAATCCTGAACATAGATTCTCAGTGCTAAATGGGCAAAGCTATCATTATAAGGCAATGATTCCTCTTGCCATGTTATTGCATGCTATACTTTTCCCAAAAGATGCACTAAAGAATTCAGAGCTTATGCTTAATAGTCCGTAACGACTTTCTCCCACAACTAGTGAGCCGATTTTGACCAATATTAAAACACCAATTAAATCAGTCCCCGGTGATACTAGACAGTGAATCCTGCATGTGAAGACCCGTCGGCATGCAGTGTAGAAGGACTGCTAGTTCATAGAATCCCTACATTGTGGAAGCAGGCCCTTCGGCCCAACAAGTCGACACTGACCCTTCAAAGAGTAACACACCCAGACCCATTCCCCTACCCTAGTATCCTATATTTACTCCTGATTAATGCACCTAACTTACATATCCCTAAACACTGTGGACAATCTAACATGGCCAATTCGCCTAAACTGCACATCTTTAGATTGTGGGAGGAAACCGGAGCACCCAGAGGAAACCCATGCAGATATGAGGAGAAAGTTCAAACTCCACACAGACAGTTGCCTAAGGCTGGAATCAAACCTAGATCCTTGGTGCTGTGAGGCAGCAGTGCTAACTCATGGCTAGTGGTGTCACTAGTTAAAAGGATTAGGTAAATAGAGACTCTGCAATGCTCCCATGGGTATTGATTCAAATCCCACCATTATAACCAGTGGAATTTGTATTCAGTTAATGAATTGAGAACATATAGTTAGTCACAGTGGTGTTGACAAATCATCTATCATCAATTGTTACAAAATACCATCTGGCTTCCAGATCTTCTTTATAAAAAGTAAAATCTGCCACCTTTGCTTGAGTCATCTTCCATGTGACCACAGACCTATGACAATGTGGTTGACTCTTAGCTGCCCTTTCAGTTAACTAAGCTAGTCCCTCAGTTCATGGGCAATTCAAGATGAGCGACATATTCCAAATTTGGAGGTTGGCAGGGAGATTAGGCAGAATCACATCTTGGATAGGTGTCCGGGGTTATTTAGACCCAGGCTTTAAGGGGCAGTGCTGAGTCAGGCAGGAAAGATCTGGATGCAAAATGCTGCATTTTCATACTCAGGATGTGATTTGTGACTTGCATCATGGAACTTAAGGTATGTTAGAGGAGCACTACAGGTTGAATTAGTATAATTTGAGTCTGTAGTCAGTCTCATTTTCCTGCTGTATCTCCATAGCCCTGCAAGTTACATAAAGTTAATAAAGTGTGGCACTGGAAATAGCACAAGAGGTCAGGCAGTATCTGAGGAGCAAAAGAGACAATGTTCTGGGTTTAACCCTTCATCACAACTGGGGAGGGGGTTGAAAAATAATTAGCGAGAAGCGGTGGGGCTAGGCGAAAGGTAGTTGGGATGGTGATAGGTGATTAATGATAGGAGATGATTGTGATGGGTCGGTGGGATGTGTTACCTCAAGTGCCCATCCAATTTGCATGCCCCCTCATAAGTAGCAGCTTTGCTTGAATACTAAACTTGCACATCATAGAGGTGCATGCCGAATGCTAGCCATACTCTTATTGATTTCAGTGTTAGGCAAGGTACTCCAGATTTACGCTTCATTGGCACTATAACTGCAGGATCAGTGTGATTTCATCCATACAAGTATGTTTACAAATTTTGGTACAAGAGTATACAGATTGCAACTTAGTTTGCAAAAAAAACTAGCTTGAGTTTTTTTTTAATTAGTATGGGTTTTACAAGATTTTGTATGGAAGATATAAAAAAATCTGTTGCTAATCAATTTATAATTCCCAGTTCATTCATTTTGTTTGAACAGTTCATGATTTTCTCTGAATAAAGTTCTAAATAGTTTAGAGTCTTCCTTGGTTAGATGGTGCTATTTTATTTTTGCTTGGGAACATAGGAACAGGCGTATGCATCAAGTTAATGGAGCGTGCTCCAATATTTAATAAAATCATGCTGATCAAACACTTCATTACCCTACTAATCACAGTTTTTCCAAAACAAGAATGACCCATTTATTCCTCCTGTCTGTAGCCAATACTTAATCCATGCCAATACATTACCTCCTACCTCATGCACTTTACTGTTTCTAACTAGCCTGCTGTGGGGGAGAGGGGGGAGGGGATCTTGTCTGCAAATCCATTGACACTCTCTGTCAATTATATTAGTAACAAAATATTCCCAGCAAGCTTGACCGTCACTGTTTTCAATTTGCAAATCCATGCTGATTTTGCCAAAACAGATCATTTTTAACCAAGTGTCCATTTATCACATCCTTTATGATAGGCTCTAGCATTTTCCCTAATACCCAAAGTAAGGCTGATAGGTCTGTAGTCCCTTTTCTTCCACCTTTCCCCCCCCCCACCTTGCTTCTTTCTTAGTTGGTAGGGTGACATTTGCGAGTTTCAAATCTACAACAATCATTCTAGAATCTGTGGAATTTTAATGGATTACCAGTGCATCAACTATATATTTATTATATATTATATATATAATATATATATAGTCCCCTCCTTCAACACTCTGTGATATTGACTATTACGTCCCAGGAGCTTGTCAACATTCAGCCCCATTAATTCATCCTGTACAACCTTTTTACTAAATTCCTTAAACTTCTCATTTTCCCAGTCTCTTGGGTCTCTAATTCTGGGAGATCTCTTGTACCTTCCTCAGTGAAAACAGACACAAAGTAATAATTTAGCTTCTCTGCCATTTCTTATTTCCCATTATAACTTCATCTGACTCTGCTTTTAATTAATTTATATTTGTTTCAGCCAAATGTTTCCTTTTTGCAATACCTGTTGAAGTTTTCTATAGTCCCCTTCTGTGATATTTTGCTAGGTTGCATTCTTACTCTGTTCTTCCTTTTCTTATCAGCTATATTCATAAAAACTTCCCTATCCTCCGAATTATCGCATAAGCTTTTCTTTCAGTGTTAAACAATCGTTAACCTCCTTCGTCAACCATGGTTGACTGATCTTTTTTCAGTTTTCCATCTTGATGGAATGTATAGATGTTCAAAGTCATATGATAGTTGTTAATAGTTCTTTCTGTCCATTGCCTTTTAATGTATTTTTCCAATCTACTTCAGTGAAGTTGTGCCTCATGATTTCATAATTTCCGTTATTCAAATATAACACCTTTGCTTCAGATTGAATTAAGTGCAGTAGTTGTCTTGGATCACAGAGTGTATCCAAGCGGATCTTTTGGATTCAGTTAAATGTAATTAAGAGAAGGCTCGACAACAGCAATTTTCCTGAATATGAATGTTTATTAAGTAATAATAAAAGAAAATGGAAAAGAAAGGGGGAAAAAAAGCAATACTGAAAGGGAAAGGAGAAGAAACAATAAGCCTCTTGCCCTTCTGCCCATCGGGGACCCCTCGATTGACGGCTGGTCTGGAAGTTTAAGTTTGTTCCTGGCAGTATTCACGATCTGATCAGAGGTGAAGTCCAAAAACTTGCAAAGAATATCTCTCTCTCTCTCCCTCTCTCTCTCTCTCTCTCTCTCTCTCTCTCTCTCTCTCTCTCTCTCCTCTCTCTCTCAAAACAAGCCATCTTTGGCACATACAGGAATGTTCACAGAACTCATTCAAGGTTGTGCAGCTGTCGAATATCATCAACAATTGTAGCCCTTCAGCACGTCCTATACAATCCACCCCGATGATTTTTGACATTGCATGCTACAACTGCAAATGCAGACGCAAATCCATGATAGCAGTCCGAGAAAGTATTACAAGTGTATGTAACCTATTCCAAAAAATGAAAACCACAGTGGAAATAACCATCATCAATACGAATAATATGACAATCGGGTGTATCATCAAATTAATAATCACAGTGGGCTTTGTCGTGAGATTAAGTACGGCAGCTGCCAGCTGATGAATCATCCACAGCAGCATCCAGCTACAACAAATTTGCCTGGTTCTGTGAAAAAACTTTAACAACTCACTCCCTTTTCATTAACTTCCCTCTATCTATACACTCTTGTACTTCCTGCCGTGTTATCAATACCCAATAGATATCACCTAGTCTATGGGCAAGATTCTCACCAGGCTTAGGCGGGTATTGTGGGTGGTGTATCCAAACTTCTCCCCATGTTCAAAGGTCACTGGAAGTTGCAAGTTTATTAGGAGATGTAACTCGCCCCCTTCTTTAAACAGTCCCTCCCTCCAGAGGCCGATTATTCAGATAATACAATGCCTGTGGCAACACCCCTGTAACCTAAGATGAGGGATCAATAATTTAATTTTTTGTGTTAATAACTCATTCAGTCAAGCCAGCTGCTTGAGAGTGATAAGGAATATGGAACATCCAATGTATCCCATTGTCTGCATCCCATTGCTGCACCAGTTCACCTGTAAAGTGTGAGCCCTTATCTGAGTTGTATTTCTGATGGTTCACCATTGTAAGATATGAACTGTTCTAGGCCCTTAACAGTGTTACTCTGATTTGGCTGTCGAGAAAGCTAACATTAGCTCAGAGTAAGAGTCCACCATTATTAACAGATATTGATACCATTGTTGTAACAGTAATAAGCCAAATAGTCAATCTGCCAGAATTGAGCAGTCTGATCTCCTCATTTGATTTATGCCATTGGCTTTTTCAACATCATATATGGTTTTCTTTTTGACATCTTTCATGCCTGCCAATGATTTATTTCACCAAAGTGCAAACCTCAATCTCTTGCCCATTGCACAATGCTGTGACATCTTAAATGTCCTGACTGTTCATTTTCCAATGTGATACTCTTTGGTTGCATCTTCAGTTGTTCTGGCTTTTACTATTCCGTCTACAATATTGGTGTGATCAGAGATTCGAACCATCCTTCATTTGGGCATCAGCATGATACAGTTTTCATATGCTGTGCCTATTACCCATGTTTGTTTCCATAGTTCTGTTCCCCACAGGTGCTTTCCAGGTGACTGCCAAGTTGGCATCCGTACAGCCATCCCATAGGCTACTGTCCACGAGTCAGTATAAGTGTGCAAACACTGACTCTCCTCCAGTGCTAGGACTTCAGCTGCTAATTCAGCTTACTGGCTCGATTCCCCCACCTCCTTCACTATGGAGAATTGTCTGTGTGGATGGATTAAATACAACTGTTTGCCACCGCCTTCGGTCATTCTTCCAGGTGGCTAGCCATCAGACAACCAAGCACAGTGACGAGTATCTTCATACAGCAATTCAAACGGTTCACCCCATTGAATGGGCGATGCAGATGTGGCCAGGTCAGAACTTGGAATTTGTTCACCTCGTGGATATTCAGCTATTTATTTATGGAGCTTGGGAATCCCTTCCTTTTTCTTCTTGGTTCGATCACTTATGTACCATTTCCATTTTACTGTGGAGCTTTGTTGTGTTCTACTGACCTTGTGGGTCGCAACGTCAGATAACACCCACATTAGAATTGGTAATTCAGGTCTGAGGAGTACTTTGTCCTCACCCCTCTGTCCTTCAGTTTCTACTAGGGCCCAGTAGCAGTCCAGAAGTTGCTTTTCAAATGGTGTGTAACCTATAGCTGCTTCAGTCAATTTTCTGGGCCAGGAGCCCAAAATTATTGCTTTCCCCTTTTAGCTCTGCCATAAGATCCATATGGCTACATCTTGTACTACTGATACTTGTAATTCAAAGGATAAGCCAGGTATTCGAGGAGCCAAGGAAGTGCAAGCGCTACTGCTTCTTTAGCAGCCATAAATGCTTCTGCTATTCATCACCCCATTCAAAATGAGCTTTCTTTCAAGTAATGGCATACAGAGGTCTCAAAAACGTGGTAAATGAGGTACATGTCTGCGCTAATATCCGAGCAGTCCTATAAATTTCTGTGCCTCTGCCTTGCTAGTTGGAGCAGCCATTTCTTGTATTTTATTCTTTACTTTGTCAAGGATGACTCTATCCCCTTTTGTCCACTGAATGCCTAAACCTGCAATTATTGTTCTGGTCCTGTATCTTTGTCAGGTTCACCTTCCAGTCTGTATCTTGCATATGTTGCACCAGTGTAGCTAGGGCTTCTGCCACCACACTTTCTGTTGGTCTGCAGATCAAGATGTCATCGATATAACATGCTACATGAATGTCCAGTGGCAGCGGACACCTATCTAAGTCCCTTGCTACTGCCAATGGCATAAGGTTTGGCTGTGTAGGTATTTTTGTGGTAGCTGACAAAAAGTATATTGGTGACCTTCCCATGTAAAAGTAAACTGAGTTTGTGATTCTGGGGCTATCAGTATCAAGAAAAAGGCATTTGCTACATCAATAACAGCATACCAGGCATCTGGCCCCTGTGGCAAACTTTCTATAACAGTGACCACATCAGGCATTGCCACCAACAGTGGAGGAGCATATTTGTTGAGTTGGCGGTAATCAACTGTCATTCGCCAACTTCCATCAGGTTTCTTTACAGGTCATACTGAGCTATTGTACGCAGATACTGCGTCAATATCCCTGCAGCTAACAGGCCTGGTATTGTATCCCCAGTTTCTTCGTAAAATACAATACTGTTGATTGAAATCACCCATGTGGGCAGAGAAATGATGAGTTCCCATTTTGCCTTGCCAACAGTAACCATGACAGCTTGTATACCAAAAGAGAATTTCCCTAGTAAGGTTTGCAAAGTGGTACCTTTTAATAATTCCATATCAATATTTTCTGATACTTTGGATATCAATGCCAAGACTACTCGTGGGAGTCCATTACCCAAGGCTAATTTTGTTCTAAATCCTGGTGTTACCACCCCACCAAACCCATTAATAGCCATTTTGAGCCCTGCATGTCTATGGATTGCCATATATAATAGTAACTTCTGCCACAATGTCTAGTAATGTGACATCTCATTGTACATTCCCTCACCTCCAATAAATGGTGATAGAAGCGTGAGGCCTTGGGTCTCCAGTCATCCCACCAAATGCCCTTACACAGATCCCGGAGTCCTGGCCCCATCTGTAATCAATTGGCTGGCAGTTTTGCCACAACTGCCCAACCTCCTCCAGGCTAAAGTACAGTGATGTTGTGGGAGACACAGTCACTGTGGTTTCCTTTCCTCCCTCCACATCTGATTTAGTCTGTCTTACTTCCTTACCCTTTGGAGAGTTGTGTGTCATCCACTATTCTTGAATTTTGTGGGTTTTGTCCTCCTATTTGTTTTGCCTTATTCATTATTAGGGGTCGTACTATTAGTCGTTTTCCTGAGGATGGCTCCAGAAGTGGAGCATTCCCTCCCCCATCGGTCCATTCATACTATGAATCAGGTGAATGCCAAATGCCTCCATCCCAGTGGTCGGGGTCCCATTGCGAGGTTAATAATGTGTGCATTTTGACTGGGTCAGCTTTCCAATTGTGCCATTTTGCTTTCTTTCTCTGTTGTACCATTGCTAGACAGCGTATTATCTGGTTCTGTTCTCCTCCGTCTTCTCGGCTCTTTCCTCTACTATCTTAACTGCTTCTGTTTGGATATGTTGTTCTACAGCCACCAGTGTGGCCTCGAGCTGCTTGCTTTTGGCCTGGCACTCTTCTAATTCTCTACAGGTAGAACATAAAGCTGTTGACAATATCCATCCCATTTACGGTGTACTGCCCTTGCTTCATGGGAAACCCTCTTCCCACAAGAACGTGTGTATGGCAGCCTGTATGAAGATCTCTCCTTTCTCTCTTTTCCCAGTTATAACCATTCATCATTCTTGCGGGGGTCCTAATTTTGCTAAAAACTTAGCTACGGATCCGAATCCAAAGTCTGCTGCATTCCATCCTGGAATACGGAAGGTCTCCAGAGCATCAGGTTGCCTTTCCCTTCTCTTATACATTTTCCCGAACTCCTTGTCGCGAAAATTGTCTTGGATCACTGAGTGTATCCAAGCAGTTCTTTTGGATTTTGTTAAATGTAATTAAGAGAAGCCTCGACAACGGTGATTTGCTTAAGTATGAACATTTATTAAGTAATAATAAACAAAAAGGAATGAAACAATAATGAAAGATGAAAAAGGAAGAAGAAATAATAAGCCTCACAGCCTTCTCATCAGGAACTCCTCGATCAACGTCCGATTTGCGATCCTAGACTGAGATGAAGTCTAAGGATTCGGAATAAAACTCTCTCTCTTATACAGTGTAACAAACAGCAAGTACAGAAAAGCAAATACAGAAGACAAACCATCTTCAGCCCATACAAGTATGTTCCCAGGACTCCTTCAAAGTCATGCACCTGTTGAATATCATGAAACATTTTAGCCTTTTGGCCCATCCTGTGCTGTAGTTCAATGTAAACACTTTTCACATTATGGCCAGACATCCCTAAAGGTTTGGTTACAATGAGGTTATTAATTAACCATTTTTCATTACATAATACTATATCCAAAATAATTTGTCCTCTAGTCATTTCTTCAACATGCTGCTCGAGAAAACCATTTCTAATAAATTCTAGAAACCTGTCCTCCATAGCTTTGTGCACAATTGGTTTTTCCAATCTATATGCAGATTACATTCACCCATGATTATTTTGTTGCACATACAACAATCTTCTTTCATTACATAATAAATACCATGCCCACACTCACAATGCTTTTTTTTGGTAGCCAGTAAGTACCTCCAGTTAATGTCTGCTGCCCCTTACTGTGCCACTACTAGAGAAGGGCAAAAAACAATTTACAAGGAAGTTGCCAGAACTGGAGGGTTTGAGTTATAGGGAGAGGCTGAATAGGCTGGGACTTTTTTCCCTGGAACACCGGAGGTTGAGGGGTGACCTTACGGAGGTTTATAAAATCATGAGTGGCATGGACAGGGTGAATAGCCAAGGTCTTTTTCCTAGGGTGTGGTAGTCCAAAGCTAAAGGGTTTAAGTTGAGTGGGGAAAGACTCAAAAGGGCCTGAGGGGTAACTTTTTCGTATAGAGGTGGTGCGCATGTGGAATGAGCAGCAAGAGGATGATGAAGGTGGGTACAATTACAGTCATTCAGCTACAACCTGCATCTTGTTAACACAAATTCACAGTAACACGATTGACAAATTGGGGACTTTCTTTCTAAAGTGCAAAGTGTTAAAACGTGTTGGCTGTAACGTGATTACATCAACAGTTTACACACTGTTTCTAAAGCGCGATTTTTCTAGAATGCGCAGTTGCACAAGAATGCAACTATAGAGTTGTAGAAGAACTACTTGTACAACCTTTAAAAGGCATCTGGCTGGGTATATGAATTGGAGGGTTCAGAGGTACAGTGGAAACTCGATTATCTGAACGTGATGGGCAGGCACTATTTTGTTCGGATAATCGATTATTCGGTTAATTGATTAAATGCCTTTCCTCTGGGGCTCGGAGTTTTAAAGTCTGCTCCCTGTTCAGGAGACTGCAGAAGCATACAGAGCGTGAGACTCTGCCCCCTCCCCCCAACCCTCGTTCACGTCCCCCGCCCACACACCCCTCCTCCCATCCAACATCGTGCCCTCCAGCACAAAGTGTGCGAGCCCCTCCCCCAACCCAGTCCAAACCCGCCCCCACTCCCAACCCAATCCAAACCCCCCACTTCCCCCCCCCCCCCCCCCGCCTCCAACCCCTCCCCAAACCACCCCTACCTCCAACCCCGCCCCCTCTCCAGAGCATCTGGACTTCACAACAACAACAAAACTGCTGCTGCTGCTGCCTTTGTAGGGCACACACACAACTTTTCACTGCAATCTTTGACAGGTTCCATGTTTCCCCTGTACAGAACAATGTTGGGGAGATTATTCCTAGGAAGCGGTGGTGGGGGGATGGTTAGGGAACACTCTTCTGTATAACTCCAGGGAAAGTGTGGGGAGGTCAGTCATTTGGAGACTGTGCCTGTTTAATCACGAAACAAAAGACACAATCACTGCTGGAAACATGTCTTTGATGTAATGTTTCTATCAGAACCTCAAGATCTCCTTCAGATAATCTGATTTTCAGATAATTGGTATTCGGATAATCGAGTTTCCTCTGTACATGGGCCTAATGCTGACAAATGGGACTAGGTCAAATTGGGATGGCTGGTTGGTGCAGGCAAGTTAGACCAAAGGGTCTGTTTCCATGCTGTATGATTCAATGACTACTCTTGGGAAGTAAGGCAGGGCAAGTGATTGGGATGTTAGTTGGGGAGCACTTTGAGACCAGTGACTAAAGTTCTATTAGTTTTAAAATAGTTATGGAAAATGATAGGCCTGATTTACCAGTTAAAGTTCTAAATTGGCACAAGGCCAGTTTTGATATTAGATTGAACTTTCAGAAGTTGATCGTAGGTGGCTGTTCACAAATAAAGGGATGTCTGACAAGTGAAAGCTTTTGAAAGTGAGGTAATGAGAGTTTAGGGACAGAATGTTCCTGTTAGTGAAAGACAAGGGCTGGCAGAACTAGGGAACACCAAATGACATAATTCTTTGAAGTTCGCGTCACAGGTAGACGGGGTGGTTAAGAAGGCATTTAGCACGCTTTCCTTCATTGCTCAGACCTTTGAGTATAGGAGCTAGGACATCATATTGAGGTTGTACAGAGCATTGGTGAGGCCTCTCCTGGAGTACTGTGTCCAGTTCTGATCGCCCTTTATAGGAAGGATATTATTAAGCTGGAAAAAAACAGAAGTTGTTGGAAAAGCTCGGCAGGTCTGACAGCATCTGTGAAGAGAAATCAAAGTTAATGTTTTAGGTCTGGTGACCCTTCCTCAGAACTGGGGAAGATTTACAGGAATGTTGCCAGGAATATGATTTATAAAATCATGAGGAGTATGGATAAGGTGAATGAACAAAAGAACAAAGAAAATTACAGCACAGGAACATGCCCTTCGGCCCTCCAAGCCTGCACCAATCCAGATCCTCTATCTAAACGTGTCGGCTATTTTCTAAGGATCTGTATCCTTCTGCTCCCTGCCCATTCATGTATCTGTGTAGATATATCTTAAATGGAGTCATCATACCCGTCTCTACCACCTCCACTGGCAACACATTCTAGGCACCCATCACCCTCTGTGTAAAGAACTTTCCACGTGTATCATCTTAAACTTTTCCCCTCTCACCTTGAACTCCTGACCTTTAGTAATTGAGTCCCCCACTCTGGGGGAAAAAACATCTTGCTATCTACACTGTCAGCACTTCTCATGATTTTGTAGACCTCAATCAGGTTCCCCCTCAACCTCCATCTTTCTAATTAAAATAATCCTAATCTATTCAACCTCTCTTCATAGCTAGCACCCTCCATACCAGGAAACATCTTGGTGAACCTCTTCTGCACCCTTTCCAAAGTATCCATATCCTTTTGGAAATGTGGCAACCAGAACTGGACGCAGTATTCCAACTGTGGCCAGATCAAAGTTCAATACAACTGTAACATGGCCTGCCAACTCTTGTACTCAATACCCCATCCGATGAAGGAAAGCATGTCGTATGCTTTCTTGACCACTATCCACCTGTTTTACTAAATTCTGGGTACAATGGACCTGAACACCCAGATCTCTCTGCATCAGTTTTCCCCAGGGATTTTCCATTTACCATATAGCTGTCTCTTGAATTGGATCTTCCAAATGCCATCATCTCGAATTTGCCCAGATTGACCTTCATCTGCCCATTTCTCCAATCTATCTATATTCTGCTGCATTCTCTAATAATCCCCTTCACTATCTGCTACTCCACCAATCTTAATGTCATCTGCAAACTTGCTAATCAGGCAACCGATACTTTCCTCCAGATCATTTATATATATCACAAACCACAGTGGTCCTAAACAGATCCCTGTGGGACACCACTGGTCACAGGTCTCCATTTTGAGAAACTGCCTTCGACTACTACTCTGTCTCCTGTTGCCCAACCAATTCTCTATCCATCTAGCTAGCACACCCTGGACCCCATGCAACCTTTCTTTCTCCATCAGCCTACCATGGGGAACCTTATCAAATACCTTACTCAAATCCATGTATATGACACCTACAGCCCTTCCCTGATCAATCAATTTTGTCACTTCCTCAGTGCATCCTGCACAAAACTATGTTGCCCATTTTCTTCCAAATGAAAATAGATCCTATCCCTCAGTATCTTCTCCAGCAGCTTCCCGACCACTGATGTCAGGCTTACCAGTCTATATTTACCTGGATTATCCCTGCTACCCATCTTAAACAAGGGTTCAACATTAGTAATTCTCCAATCTTCCGGAACCTCACCCATGTTCAAGGATACTACAAATATTTCTGCTAAGGCCCCAGCTATTTCCTCTCTCGCTTCCCTTAGTAGCCTGGGATAGATCCCATTTGGATCTGGGGACTTGTCCACCATAATTCTTTTTTAGAATACCCAACACTTCCTCCTTATGCTGATTTGATCTAGAGTAATCAAACATCTATCCCTAACCCTAACATCCAACATGTCCCTCTCCTCGGTGAATACCAATGAAAGTATTCATTAAGAATCTCTCCCATTTTCTCTGACTCCACACATAACTTTGCTCCTTTGTCATTGAGTGGGCCATCCCTTTCTCTAGTTATCGTCTTGGTCCTTATATACAAATGAAAGGCTTTGGGATTTTCCTTAACCCTGTTTGCTAAAGATATTTCATGATCCCTTTTAGCACTCTTCACTCCTTGTTTCAAATTGGTCCTGCCTTCCCAATATTCTTCCAAAGTTTTCAGTTGCCTAGATCTTATGTCCTATTTCTTCTTATTCACCTAGACCTTCTTTTTACTCTTAGCTAGTCTCTCAATTTCACCTGTCATCCATGGTTCCCTAATCTTGCCATTTCTATCCCTCATTTTCACAGTAATATGTTTCTTCTGCACTCTAATCAACCTCTGTTTTTAAAAGCCTCCCACATATCAAATGTGGATTTATCTTCAAGCTGCTTCCAGTCCATGTTCCCCAGCTCCTACCGAATTCTGCTATAGTTGGCCTTCCCCCAATTTAGCACTCTTCCTTTAGGACCACTCTCGTCTTTGTCCTTGAGTATTCTAAAACTTACGGAATTGTGATCGCTATTCCCAAAGTAATCACCTACTTAAACTTCAACCACCTGGCTGGGCTCATTCCCCAACACTGCTTCCAATATGGCCCCTTCCTGAGTTTGACTATTTACATACTGCTCTATAAAATCCTCCTGGATGCTCCTTACAAATTCAGCTCCATCAGTGGTTAGCACTGCTGCCTCAGAGCGCCAGAGACCCAGGTTCAATTCCAGCCTTGGGCGACTGTCTGTGTGGAGTTTGCACACACTCCCCGTGTCTGCGTGGGTTTTCTCTAGGTGCTCCGGTTCCTCCCACAGTCCAAAGATGTGCTGGTCAGGTGAATTGGTCATGTTAAATTGCCCATAGTGCTAGATGTATTAGTCAGAGGGAAATGGGTCTGGGTGGGTTACTCATCGCAGAGTTGGTGTGGACTTGTTGGGCCGAAGGGCCTGTTTCCACACTGTAGGAAGTCTAATCAAAGACCTCGAACACTAAGTGATTGCCAGTCGATGTTGAGAAAATTAAAATCTCCCATCACCATCATTGTTCCTACATCTTTCCATAATCTATTTACATATGTGTATCTCTATCTCACACTTACTGTTGGGAGGCCTATAGTGCAGCCCCAACATTGTTACTGTGCCCGTCTTAAGTATAGCTGTGATATCCTCTCTGACCAGTAATACAACTCCTCCACCCCTTTTACCTCCCTCTCTATCCCATCTGAAGCATCTATACCCTGGGATATTTAGTTACCAATCATGCCCTTCCATCAACCAAGTCTCAGCAATTGCAATAACATCATATTCCCAGGTACTAATCAGAGTCCTAAGCTCATCTGCCTTATCTACTACACTTCTCGTATTAAAACAAATGCACCTCAGACCACCTGTCCCTTTTTGTGTTCATCATCTGCTCCCTGCCTATTCTTCCCCTTAGTCACACTGCCTTCATTATCTAGTTTCTTACAGACTTTAGTTACTACCTCCTTACTGTTCATTAACCTCCTCATTTGGTTCCCATGCCCCTGCCAGAATAGTTTAAACCCTCCCCACCAGCATTTGCGGAAGCACCCCCTCGGACATTGGTTCCAGTTCGGCCCAGGTGTAAACCGTCCAATTTGTAATAGTCCTATGTTCCTTAGAACTGGTCCCAATGTCTCAAAAATCTGAACCCCTCCCCTCTCAAGCCACATATTCATCTTACCTATTCTTTCATTTCTACTCTGACTAGCACTTGGCACTGGTAGCAGTCCTGAGATTACTTTTTAAGTTGGCTCCTGACTCCCTCAATGTAGCCATCTATGTGTGGATTCAAAGGAAATGGGTGAGATCCTAAACAAACATTTCACATCAGTGCTACGGTGGAGAAAGACATGGCAAAGCTAGGGAAATCGGGGAAATACATCGTGATGTCTTGAAAAGAGTCCACATTACAGAACAGGAGATGCAAGAGATCTTAAAGTGCATAAAGATAGATAAATTCCCGGGTTCTGATCAGATGTAACCCAGAACACTGTGGGAAGCTAAGGAAGAAATTGCAGCATTATTTGTATCATTTACAGCCACAGATGAGGTGCCAGAAGACTGGAGGGTGATTAATGTTGTGCCATTATTTAATAAAGGCTGCAAGAAGAAGCCTGGGAACTGTAGACTGGTGAGCCTGATGTTCATGGTGGCTAAGTTGTTGGAAGGGATTCTGAGACATAGGATCTACATGCATTTGGAATGGCAAGGGCTGATTAGGGATAATCAGCATGGCTTTCCACATGTAAAATTATATCTCTCAAACTTGACTTGAGCTTTTTGAAGAGGATGAAGACAACAGTAAATGTCTACATGGAATTTAGTAAGACCTTCAACATGGTTCCGCATGGTAGACTGGTTAGTAGGGTTATATCATGTGGGATCCAGGGGGAGCTATCCGATTGGTTACAAAATTGGCTTGATAGCAGGAGACAGGGTGGTGGTAGAAGGTTGTTGCTCAGACTGGAGTCCCATGACCAGCAATGTGTCACAAGGGTGGTGTTGGGTCCACTGTTGTTGCCATTTATATAAACAATTTGGATGAAAATGTCGGAGGCATGCTTAGTTATTTTGTGGATGACACAAAATTTGCTGGAATAATTGACATTGAAGAAGGTTATCTAAGTATACAATGGGATCTTGATCAACTGGGCTGAGGAATGACAGATGGATAAATGGGAGCTGTTGCATTTTGATAAGACAAACCGTGGCAGGAATTACACAGTTGGTGGTAGACCCTGGGGAGTGGTGGTGAACAGAGACCAAGGGGTGCAGGTACATAGTTCTTTGAAAGTGGCATCATTGGTAGACAGAGTAGTGAAGAAGGCGTTTGGCAAGTGTGCTTTCATCAGTCAGAACAATGAGTACACTAGTTAGGATGTCATGGCTATACAAGACATTGTTAAGGCCATATTTGGTGTACTGCGTACAATTCTGGTCACACTGCTATAGGAAGGATATTATTAAACTGGAAAGGGTACAAAAAAAATTACAAGGATATTACCAAGACTGGAGAGTTTGAATTATAAGAAGATGCTGGATAGGCTGGGACTTTTTCCCTGGAGCATAAGAGGCTGAGAGGTAACCTTATCAAGGTTTATACAATCATGAGGGGCATAAACAAGGTGAATGCCGAGGTGTTTACCCTAGGTTAGGGCATATATTTAAGGGGAAAGATTTAAAAGGGACCTGAGGGGCAACCATTTCACACAGAGGGTAGTGCATATGTGGAACAAGTTGCCAAAGGGAGTGTTAATGGCAAGTACAACATTTAACAGATGTTTGGACAGGTATGTGGACAGGAAAGGATTAAAGGGATTTGGGCAAAATACAGGCAAATGGGACTTGGACGAGTTTTTTCATAGTTCCACTCAAACAAATTCCATGCATTGCTCTAGACCTGAGATCCTCCTGTTCTAGTGTTCTGACCTATCTCATATTATCATTAGAACTAATTTTCCTTCTCATCTGTCCTTTCTAAATGTGCAATATCTTTTGAATATTCATTTGCTAGTCTTAGTCAGCATGCAGCCATGTTTCTGTAATGGAATTATATTATAAACATTTATTTCTTTTATGCCTTTAGACCATTTATCGTTGCGAATGCTGCGTGCATTCATATAGAGTGCCCTTAACTTGTCCCTTTGCTTCAAATGTGGAATTATATCAAACTCGATTCTCAACTATGTTCCATTGTATTTTAAATTGTTTTTCTACTTCCTGTTTCCAACGTCAGTTTGAGTTTCCCCTCAAGTTCCTATGCCCCTAACAAATTAGATTAAACAAGCTCCAACGTCATTAGCAAATCTCCCTGTGAGGATATCAGTCGCAGTCCTGTTAAGATTTAAATTGGCCAGCTTGTACAAGTCCCCTCAACTGGTCCCAATGCCTCAGAAATCTGAGGCCCTCCCTCCAACACTTGTTCTCCAGCAATGGATTCAATAAATCTGTTCTTCTAACTGGCACATGACACTGCAACTAACCCTGAGATTACTGTTCTTAAAGTCCTATTTTATAATTCCCAGCTCCTTGAATTCAATTTTCAGGACCTCATTCAAGTGACTTAGATACTTATATTTCAGAATTTCAGAATCCACAATATTCTGCTTTTTCATACAAGTACTTGGCCTGCTTTCTACTGCCTGAGAATATGAGAATGTGAAAACGGTTAAAACAGAGGACCGTTTCAAATCCTCTTTAGTGAGGGAATGATTACTTCACCTATGCTAACCCCTGGTTTCTCATTGACTCATTAGGAAGCATTCGACCTTCAAGTCCATGATGCGATCCCTTTAGAACAGTACAACCACTCCCATTTTCCAACTGTATCCCCATGGTCCTGCACATTCCTTTAATTGTCCATCCAGTTTGTTTTTGAAATCATTCACTGTCCTCACTTCTGTCTCCCAATGAGCAGAGAGTTCCAGGTCATTACCTTTGCTGCTAAAAAACATCTTTCTCAAATGTCTCTCGCACCTCTTGCCCAAAACCTTAAAACCTGTACCCTCTAATCTTTGTACCATCAGCTAGTGGAAACAGCTTTTCATTGTCTAGCTTACCTAAAACATCAAATTTGGCATCATTGTCAAATTTTGAAATATTATTCTTTGATCCAATATAAATAAAAGCTGTAGTCCCACCATTAATCCTTTAGGAGTATGACTGTGTTCCATCCTGCACTCTGAAACCAAATATCTTCTACAATTTGCTGATTTCTGTTCTTAAACTTTTTCCATTCAAGCTGATGCCAATCCTCCTATTCCATGGGCCTTAGTTTTATTAACTAGCCTTGAATTTTGAGAGTTTGTGAAATGCTTTCTTAGAATCCACATACCCAATATCCATTGCATTATCATCATTGACTTTCCTCATTTCATTAAAAACTTCAAATAGTTTGGTGAGCACCATCTGCTTTTTACACATCAATGCTGTCTCTCCTTAGTTACCTCAAACTTCTCCAAGTTTCTGCTGGTTTTGGTTTGTCTAAGTATTGTTTCTAAATCCTTAACCAACATTAATGTTAAATTAACTGACCTACAGTTACAAAGGATATTCCTACATATTTCATTGAATACTTTATTGTCACATCTAAAATTCTCCAATCATCTGGCATGCTTTCCCCCCCATATCTAGGGAATTGTGGCAACTCCTTCTGCTATCCTCATGGTAAGAATGGAAGCCATTCAAATTAGGTAATTTATTTGTTCTAAACAAAACCAGTTAGTACAACCTTTTTATGAACTTTCAGCCCATCCATTATTTCTGCCTCTTAGTAAACAGTGATGCAAAGTACTCAAATATTCTCACCTTTGCACATCCTAAGCATAAATGACCTATCCCTAATAAGCCCAATTTGCCTATCACTGTCTCTTAATTACATACTGGTAGAAGATTTTGGAGACCTTTTTATGTCACAGGGACACCAAGATCAGTATTTCTGGGGAATATTTTGATAAGAGTAATCATTGTATCATAACGTTTAGATTAATAATAGTGTAGGGTAAGAAACAGTTTGAAGTAGAACCTCCAAATTTACCAGATGGCTAACTGATGTCAATGGGATGATAATGAATCTAGCTAAGTAGAATGGAACCAAAGACTGACACACAGAACCATAATGAAACAACAGTTGAGATGATCTTTAAATGGTTTAGCTACAGACTAGTTCCATTCCAAAAAGAGTGAAAGGCAAGAGAATCAAAGCTACAGTCTCATGGATGTATGAATTCTTAAAGTGAGAACTGGGCAAAATATATGAAGTTGAGAGGGGAAATAATCAGGAAAATATGACTGGTAAAGAGAGAATATGACAATACTGTGGCAGGTGATATAAAAAAATCTCTAAATTCTAAAGACAGTTTATCTGTTCTAAACAAACCAGTCAGTATAACCTGAAATACAATTGATATATTTCAAAGTTTTAGTAGTTTATTAAATAGTAAACAATAACTATTAATAAACTAACATACTCAATCATTATACACTATTTTCAGGATAATAAGGAATATTCTAAATTATAAAAGTATTCTACTTTTATACAGAATTTGCAAAATATGTTTAATTTTTAATTTTTTTTTTAGGTCAACTGGTGAGACTGCTGTTACTACATTTGACATTGATAAAATGTACACCCCTTTGTTCTTTTCTCGTGTGAAGAGCTTTACAGCATTTGCTGAAACCCCTCTTTAATTTGATTCAACCTGTCAATTTAGGTCTAGATTCAAGGCAAAGCACTTTTATCTTCTACCTTTTGCATGAGTGGTATGGCATTAGCTCTACAAGAGGAAGCTGCTTTCTGAGTTTATATAGGATATTGCTGAAACAGTGCATTATTTTTTAAAGGAGAGTGTTGCAAAAATAAAGTCTGAAATTTAAAAGTTTCAGTATGTTGAATCACAGACTGATTTCTTTAAGAGATATGCATTAAAAAAGTTAAATGATCTGTAATTAGGCTTGGGGGTTTAAATACAAATCTGGAGGCTATTGTCTTTCGCATTGTTTCAATTTTACTGCCAATACATTGGTACTGTCAGAATTTTTACACTGGGTTATGAGAATGTAGCTGTCAGTGAACTGTCTCATTTTTATTACAAATGGAATAATTCATGTTATCTGAGACTCTGCTGGACAACAGTCATTGTCTTTTCATGTCATCTGACTTCAAAACTTTAATTGATTTTGAGATTTTTTTCATTATTTACTTAAACTGAAATTATGTTTGGATACCAAGAAAATAAATGTTTTCTTCCAATTGGCTTTGCTCTTTCTTTATTGAATGTCTGTATATGACTCTGCTTGTGGCACTTCAAATGTCCTACACAATCCTGGGCAATCAACCTCTTAATGAATTGTAAAAAAAACTATCTGAATTTTTTTATTATTATTTGCCGATTTCTCTCACTTTTTATTGGATGATCTCAGTCAATTCCATGAGGCAATTCACAAGCCAAAGCCTTTGAAGAATTTTGCATCACAGTAGACTACACTATTCCTATTTATGCATTCAAAATATTAAGAATGCCTCTGAGGAAGGAGTTCGTGATCTTCTCTTCCCCATTTATGATTGTTTATACTCAGTTTTATTTTGTAGCCATGCTGACTTTGATTTAAGAATTTTTCAGTTGCACAGGTGCAGACTACTGCAGGACTGTACCTTTCCTAAAACTATCAAATGCTGTCATTTTAGTATAAGGCCAGCCAAATCTCAATCCATAAGTGAATGTTTTTCTGACTCATGACAGATATGGCTGCTCCTCCACTGTCTTGTACTAGCCATAAATTTAAGTTTATGAACTTATGAACTGATTCTTAACCGCCCACTGGACAATTGGGAATAGGCAATAAATGCTGGCATAGCCACATCCTATAAATGATTTCTTTTAAAATGTGAAACTTCATGCAGCCACCAATAGAAGAGTCTAATAGTATTACTGTAAGATTAGTTTTCAGAACTAAATTAATTAACTTGGGCTTAATTATTTCATTTGCTGGAAAGAAGTTATTGAAGCAAGGTTCTGTGCTGAAAGCTCATTAAGATTTTGGAATATAACTGATGTGGTGCTGCATTAAGATATTTTATTGTCTTGTTCACAGTAGGTAGCACGTCAAGCTTGCTTTTGACTCCCACACATATTCAGCTTGTCAAAACCTTACTCCCAATATTAAGGAAGTTAGGGATTGAGGAAACCTTTCCGGAATTATTGGTATAGCACTTCTGATGAGTAATGTGGCATTAGCTCAGTACATGGAAGAGCTTGAACAGCTTGATAATAATGCTATTTAATAAGCATGTCACAACAGCATTTTTAGACATACAGTTTTGATTAAATGCACATAAGTGACCCATGACCCATACCCACTACTTCATTAAATTAAAACAAATGGCAATATGTTACAAAAAACTAAATGTTGAACCAAACTCACATGTCGTAACTAAAGTTGAACTCAAGACATTCATACTATATTTTTATGTTTAGCTTTATTTGGTATTCAAATATTAACACAATGCATATAGTTTTATTCCATGTAGGTATTTTTTAATGACATCACAACTATATGACACTATCTTCAGGCTGGTGCTAAGATTTGATAACATTTCCATATTATACATTATAAATTTAAAATGAAGCACTGTAATAAAACTGCACAAAGCAAAGTACTTTTAATCAAAAAAGGCACAGGTGAAATTTTCTAGAAAATGTGAATATGCCTCCCTCCTGTTGAAGAAGAAACTTTAAAAGAATGATTTTTTTTGCTGTTTCTGGCAATCAGAAATGATCCCTGTATGACATATGACATTAGTTAAATATAATGATAAAGGCACTTGTGACCTCAGTAAAGAAATCCCTCATAGGCCATCATTTCAGATTCTGTCAATAGTTTTCCGAATGTAAGTGGATATCTATACCAAGAACTTTCAAATAGGCATTATAATGTACACTTTATGTACAATGTACTTGATTTTGTGTTTTCTACATGAGACAACCTGCTGGCATATAAAATTAATCCTGAGGTAACTTCTGAAAAGCAATAAATATTTTACAACCATTAATCCATTGTGCTACACATCCTTTTTGAAAGTGACAAATGTGTCAGCCATGAGTGGATGAGTGAGCTGCAATTTATGTACATCAATGAATTGAATGAGTGTTATACTATATTTCATCGAAATTTGATTATAACATGGTGAATTTGTCTCACAGAACATGCTACAGAATGTCATACAGGGTATAGGCAAAAAATGATAACCTTAGTTATTGTTTGTTCACTGCAATCATGCTGCCGGATTTGCATCACTGTTATTGATAGTCTTTCATATAAAGTTCATAAAAATTTACCCAGTATTTACAATAAACTCTGGAGAAAAAATTACCGCATGATTTGAACTGATGAGTTTTTTTTTGTTTTTCTTTAAATAATACATGCATTTTATGTTTGAATTGATGTTTAAAAATTTGCAGTTGGAATGTTAAATATCTTCCAGTTGATAGGTGGTTTAGTTAAGACTTCTTTAAAAAAGGTTGGGATTCTTATTGATAAAATTGTGTGTTTCTGCCCTTCACATTGCCATAGCAGTTATGGGTTATTGTATGTGAAGAAACTCTAAAGTGGATAAATAGCAGCAGGAACATAAGCGCTATTCTGATTTTGCAGGAACATAGCATCATATAGATAATCACAATATTCATCCGGGTTGGGTTTGGAGGTCTGGTACATGGTTTTGTTCATGTTGTTTATTGTAGTTTGTGCATTCTGCATTGGGTCTCTGAAGTTCTTAGGACTGGCAGCTTCATTGCAAGGATCTGAAGAACTTTGAGAATATCTAATAAAAGAGTTGCTGTAGCCATTCTTTCCCAATGTAATTTTATTCCAGTTGGGGTAATCTCCACACTCAAAACTTGTACTGCAGTTTGTTCCGGGGCCACCGTAATTCCCAGGATTATGGCACCCTGCATTAAGTTGTGTACATCTACTATAGATTCTGCTGATATCCATTTCACAGTGTGGATCATAAAGGTAAGTGGGCTTTCCGAAGTCATGCCCATTTGTATATGAGAAGCACGGATTACCAGAGATGTTCTCAACTGCTACACATTCTTCCAGATTTCCATTTACATAGAGATTGGACAATACGCTTTTTGGATTAGAAGTAAATGTTGGCTGAGATCCTTCGTTTTCAATTGGACCTGTTATCAGCTGAGCAAACAAACATCTTAAGTAACAGTTTGATGTGCAATTTTTAACAACTTGTATTTATACACAACTTTGACATTGACTCAATTTAGAAAGTTCTTTAATGAGTGATAAAGGTATTATGAGGGGCCATGGAAGAACCTGGTATAAAAGGGAGATTTTAAGGGTTTTAAAGGAGAGGAAGGTGGTGAAGCAGAGAGACTAAAGGAGGAATTTTCAGAGCCTGAGAAGCTAGTGGTAGTTTTTTTGGCGTGGGTGCGCGGAAGATGTGTGAATTGTGTGTAAAAGGCCACAGTTCATGGTTGTTAGGCTGCAGATGGTTTTAAAGAAAATGGGAAAAAGCCGTTGGAGATTTTGACATAAGATGAAGACTTTAAATCTGAGATACTGGCAAACTTGTGTGTCAGTCAGAACTGGTCAATAAGCAACTTTATAATAGCTTATAGACAGCAAAGCTTGGTTGTGTTAAAGCTTATGAAGGATGGGATTTGAGAGAATATCCAGAAGAGAATTAGAACAGTTAGGTTTGGAGATCACAAAAGCATGAATACGTGGAAGCAGATCATTCTTGTGATTATAGGGCAGTCCAAATAATGTGCATCGGATAATCAATACATTATTTCAGTTTCACAATATGCAGAATTAAGATCTCAATACTGGGTTGTTTGATATTTGATGCTTCAGTGCACCATCTGCTGATTCCCCATTTCTCTTGTTAATTGTATTTTAGGAGTAAGATCAGTAAAATCTTACCAATTATATACCCAGGTCCCTTTGATACAGGGTTCATTTTAATGTGTAAATGTTGCTCTGAAAATATTTAGGATTGGACTAATGGTTTCCTTCCTGTCCATTAGATATTTTGATTGGCCTCGTGGTTAAACCATGATGGAAGGCTATCAAGTCAATTATATGAATCTCCCATAAGAGCAAGAATGAGGTTAGCTCAATCAGAACATCTTTACCTGTTGGTACTATTTATCTTGTTTAATTTTATCATCAAGATACCCTAATTATACATCTTCCCCCTGTTTCAACACCACTTGTTTAGGACTGTAACAGCATCATATATCATACCTGCAGGTCTCTTTTATTCTTATAGCAACTATTTTCACCATATGGTCTTTTCTTGTGGATTGATCTCCTTGCTTCAGCTTCTGTCTTTGTTTCTGGCCTGGGGTGATCGTGTACACCTTTTGCCTATCATGTGAAAGAAATTGAGGGCAAAAAAATGTAATTCCTTTGCACGAGGCTGTGTTTACATTTATTCTAATGAATTTAGAAGCATACAACATGAAAACAGACCCTTCGGTTCACCCAGTCCATACAGACTATGTTCCCAAACTAATCCCACCTGCCTGCGCTTGGCCTATGTCTCTCCAAACCTTTCCTATTCATGAACTTATCTAAATGGCTTTTAAACATTGTACCTATACCTACATCCACCAGTCTCTGATAGTTCATTCCACACATGAACCGGTCTGGGTAAAAAAAAAAGTTGCTTCTTTTGTCCTTTTTAAATCTTTCTCCTCTCACCTGAAAAATATGTCCCCTAATTTTGAACTCCCCCACCCTAGAGAAAACACCCTTGTCATTCACCTTATGATCTATGATTCCCTTCATGATTTTATAAACCTCAATAAGGTAACCCCTCCATTGTGCCAGAGTGGTGAGGAGAGAAGGGGGAGTGAAGCGAGGGCTGCTAGGAAGGGTAAGTTTTCCTGCATAAGAAGGGACTTACCTCGGGAGTCGAGCCTCCATTTTGCCAGAGCGGCAAGGAGAAAAGGAGGAGCGAAGCAAGGGCTGCCCGGAAGGTAAGGGCTTAATTTATTTAGGCAGTGGCTAAACCCGAGATACTACACAGGTAATATCTCTTCCCCCCCAGTAACCGGAAGAAAAAGATCCTGTAAGGTAAGGCTTTTATTTCTTATCTTTTTCATTTATTTAAGTGCATTGGTTGGTTTTAGTTAGTTCATATAAAGCTAAGCTTACAACAGCAGGGGACCTCAGACCTGTGGCGTGTGACTCTTGCTTGATGTGGGAGCTTAGGACCGTATCTGACATTCCTGACTCTTAACACTTGCAAGAAGTGTGTCCAGCTGCAGCTGTTGTTTGACCACATGATGGCTCTAGAGCTGCGGATGGACTCACTGTGGAGCATCCGCGATGCTGAGGAGGTCATGGATAGCATGTTTAGTGAACTGGTCACACCGCAGGTTAGGATTGCTGAGGGAGACAGTGAATGGGTGACCAAATGACAGAAAAAGAGTAAGAAGGCAGTGCAGGTGTCCCCTGCCATCATCTCCCTCCAAAACCGGTATACTGTTGGGGGAGATGGCTCGCCAGGGGAGGGCAGCAGTTGTCAAGATCCATGGCACCATGGCAGGCACTGCTGTTCAGAAAGGTGGGAAAAAGACTCGTAGGACCGCAGTCATAGGGGATTCTTTTGTGAGGGGAGTAGATAGGCGGTTCTGTGGCCAAAAATGGGACTCCCAGATGGTATGTTGCCTCCCAGGTGCTCGGGTCAGGGATGTCACTGATCAGCTGCAGAGGGTGAACAGTCAGTTGTCTTGGTGCATATAGGCACCAACAATACAAGTAGAAAGCGAGATGAGGTCCTGAAAGAAGAATTCAGGGAGCTAGGAGAGAAGTTAAAGGGGAGGACCTCAAAGGTAGTGATCTCAGGATTACTACCAGTGCCACATGCTAGCCAGTGTAGAAATGAAAAGATAGGCAGGATGAACACGTGGCTTGAGAGATGGTGTAGGAGAGAGGGGTTCAGATTTGTTGGACATTGGGACCGGTTCTGGGGAAGGTGGGACTATTACAAAAGGGACGGTCTACATCTGAACCAAACCGGAACCAATGTCCTTGGGGAGGTTTTGCTACTGCTCCTGGGGAGGTTTTAAATTAATATGGCAGGGGACTAGGAACCAGAAGAGAAAACAAGTAGGCAGCGAGGTGCAGACTGGAGACTAAGAATTATGAAGAAAGCATTAATAAAGGGAAGAATATGCAGAGAGCAGGTGAGTGCAAAAGAACTGATGGCCTGAAATGCATCTACTTTCATGCAAGGAGTATAGTGTGTAAGGCAGAAGAACTTCGGGCTTGGATTGGTGCCTGGGAGTATGACATTATTGCCATCACAGAGACTTGGTTGAAGGAAGGGCATGATTGGCAACTAAATGTTCCAGGATATAGACGCTTCAGACAGGACAGGGAGGGAAGTAAAAGAGGGGGTGGAGTTGCATTGCTGATCAGGGACAATATCACAGCTGTGCTAAAGGAGGACACTATGGCAGTCTTGGGTAGTGAGGCATTATGGGTGGAGTTGAGAAATAAGAATGGTGCAGTTACATTGTTGGGGCTGTATTACAGACCTCCCAACAGTGAGCGTGAGGTAGAAGAACAAATAGGTAAACAGATTATGAATAGATGTAGAGGCAATAGGGTAGTGGTGATGGGAGATTTTAATTTTCCCAACATTGACTGGGATACATTTCATGTCAAAGGTCTAGATGGAGTAGAATTTGTACGAAACGTCCAGGAGAGTTTTCTAGAGCAATTTGTCAATAGTCCAACGAGGGAAGGGGCCGTATTGGACCTGGTACTGGGGAATGAGGACAAGTGGTAGAAGTTGCGGTGGGGGATTTCTTTGGGAACAATGACCACAATTCTGTAAGTTTTAGAATACTCTTGGATAAAGAAGAGAGTTGTCCAAAGGGAAGAGTACGAACTGAGCCAAGACCAATTACATCAAAATTAGACAGGAGCTGGGAACTGTGGATTGGACACAGCTATTTGAAGGGAAGTCCACATTTGAGATGTGGGAGGCTTTCAAAGATAGGTTAACGGTAGTGCAGGATAGGCATGTCCCGTTGAAGGCAAAGGATAGGAAGGGCAAGATTCATGAACCGTGGATGACAGGAGAAATTGTACAACTAGCCAAGAGGAAAAGGGAAGCGTACATAAGGTCTAGGCAGCTAAGAACAGAACGGGCCCTGGAGGAATATCGGAAGAGTAGGACAAGTCTTAAACAAGGAATCAAGCGGGCTAAAAGGGGTCATGAAATAGCTTTAACAAGCAGAATTAAGGAAAATCCCAAAGCATTTTATTCTTATATAAGAAGCAAGTGGGTAACTAGAGAAAGGATTGGTCCACTAAAAGATAATGATGGAAGGCTGTGTACCGAACCTGAGAGAATGGGTGAGATTCTCAATGATTACTTTGCATCAGTGTTCACTGAGGAGAGGAACATGATGAATCTTGAGATTAGAGATAGGAGTTTGATTAGTCTGGATCATGTTGGCATAAGTAGGAAGATGTGTTGGGTATGTTAGAGGTTATTAAGGTGGACAAATCCCCAGGACTGGATGGGATCTATCCCAGTTTGCTGAGGAAGGCGAGAGAGGAAATAGCTGGGTCCCTGACAGATATCTTTGTGGCATCCTTAAACACAGGTGAGGACTGGCAGTTTGCTCATGATGTCCCCCTGTATCAGAAGAGTAGTAGGGATATTCTGGGTAACTACAGACCAGTGAGCCTGACATTGGTGGTGGGGAAGTTGCTGAGAGATAATACCTATTTATATTCAGAAAAGAATGAACTTATCAGTGATAGGCAACATGGTTTTGTGCGGGGGAGATCGTGCCTTACCAACTTAATAGAGTTCTTCGAGGAAGTGACCAAGTTGTTAGATGAAGGAAGGGCTGTTGATGTCATATACATGGACTTTAGTGAGGCGTTTGATAAGGTTCCCATTGTAGACTAATGGAGAAAGTGAAGTCACATGGTGTGCAGGGTGTTCTAGCTAGGGGGATAAAGAACTGGTTGAGCAACAGGAGACGGAGAGTAGTAGTTGAAGGGAGTTTCTCTAAATGGAGAAAAGTGACCAGTGGTGTTCCACAGGGGTCAGTATTAGGACCACTGTTGTTTGTAATATACATAAGAGATCTAGAAGAGGTCACTGTTGGTATGATCAGCAAGTTTGCAAATGACACAAAGATTGGTGGAGTAGCAGAAAGCATAAGGGACTGTCAGAGAATACAGGAGGATATAGATAGACTGGAGAGTTGAACGGAAAAGTGGCAGATGGTTTTCAATCCACACAAATGTGAGGTGATGCATTTAGGAAGACTAATTATACAGCGAATTATACAATGAATGGAAGAGCCTTGGGAACAGTTAATGGGCAGAGAGATCTGGGAGTGCAGGTCCATTGTACCCTGAAGGTTGCTGCACAGGTGGGTAGAGTGGTCAAGAAAGTATATAGTATGCTTGCCTTCATTGGAAGGGGTATTGAGTATAAGAGCTGGCCAGTCATGTTAACATTGTACAAGACATTGGTTCGGCCGCATTTAGAATATGTGTACAGTTCTGGTCGCCACATTACCAAAACGATGTGGACACTTTGGAGAGGGTGGAGAGAAGCTTTACGAAGATGTTGCTTGGTATGGAAGGTGCTAGCTATGAAGAGAGGTTGAGTAGGTTAGGTTTATTTTCACTAGAAAAAAGGAGATTGAGGAGGGACCTGATTGAGGTTTACAAAACCATGAAGGGTATAGACAGGGTGGATAGAGACAAGCTTTTTCCCGGGGTGAAGGATTCAATAACGAGAGGTCATGCTTTCAAGGTGAGAGGTGGAAAGTTTAAGGGGGATACACTCGGCAAGTACTTCACACAGAGGGTGGTGAGTGTTTGGAACGCGTTGCCAGCAGAGGTAGTAGAGGCAGGCACGGTAGATTCATTTAAGATGCTTCTGGACAGATGTATGAGTAAGTGGGGAGCAGAGGGATACAAATGCTTAGGAATTGACTGACAGGTTTAGACAGTACATTTGGATCGGCTCAGGCTTGGAGGGCCAAAGGGCCTGTTCCTGGGCTGTAGATTTTCTTTGTTCTTTGTTATTTCCTACACTCCAGTGAAAAAGTCCCAATCTTTCCAATCTATTTTTTTATCTCAAACATTCCATTCCCAGCAACATCCCGATAACTCTTTTCTGAACCCTCTCCAGTTTAATAATATCCTTCCTCTAACAGGGCAACCAGAACCGCAAACACTACTCCAGAAGAGGCCTCACCAACGTCCAGTACAACCTCAAAATGACATCCCAACTCCTGTACTTGAAGATCTGAGCAATGTAAGCAAAATGCCTTCTTAACCACCCTGTCTACCTGTGACACAAATTTCAAAGAATTATGTATCTGAACCCCTAGGTGTCTCTGTTCTACAGCACTACCCAGGACCCTACCATTAATTGAATAAGTCCTATCCTTGTTTGTATTACCAAAATACAATACTGCACATTATCCAAATTAAACTCCATCTGCCACTTTTCGGCCAATTGACCCTCTTTGTAATCTTCAGAGCAGCACTCTGAAAGCTAGTGCTTCCAAATAAACCTGTTGAACTATAACCTGGTGTTGGGTGATTTTTAACTTTGTACACCCCAGTTAAACATTGGCGCCTCCAAATCATGACTTCAATAAAGCATTCGACAAGGTTCTTCATGGTAGATTGGTTAGCAAGGTTAGATCACACACAATACAGGGAGAACTAGCCATTTGGATATAGAACTAGCTTGAAGTTAGAAGACAGAGGGTGGGAGGATTGTTTTTCACATTAGAGGCCTGTGACCAGCTGTGTGCCACAAGGATCGGTGGTAGATCCACTGCTTTTTGTTGTTTATACAAATGATTTGGATGTGAACATAGGAGGTAAATGACAACAAAATTGGAGGTTTAGTGGACACCGAAGAAGGTTACCTTCGAGTACAGTGGGATCTTGATCAAATGGGCCAATGGACCAGGAAGTGGCAGATAGAGTTTAATTTATATAAATGTGAGATGTTGTATTTTGGAAAGGCAGGTCCTGGGGAGTGTTGCTAAATAAAGAGACCTTGGAGTCACAGGTTCATAGTTCATTGAAAGTGGAGTCGCAGGTAGATAGGATAAAGAAGAAGGCATTTGGTTTGCTTGCCTTTATTGGTCAGTGCATTGAGTATAGGAGTTGGGAGGTCATGTTGTGATTGTACGGGACATTGGTTAGACCACTTTTGGAATACTGCGTATAATTCTGGTCTCCTTCTTATCAGAAGGATGTTGTGAAACTTGAAAGGGTTCAGAAAGGATTTAAAAGGATGTTGCCAGGGTTGGAGGATTTGAGCTATCGGGAGAGACTGAATGACTAGGGCTATTTTCCCTGGAGCGTCAGAGGCCGAGCAGTGACCTCATAGAGGTTTATGAAATCATGAGAGGCGTGGATAGGGTAAATAGATAAGGTATTTTTCCCAGGGAAAAGGAAGTCCAAAACTAGAGGGCATACATTTAAGGTGAGAGGGGATAGATTTAAACGGGATCTAAGGGGCAACATTTTCACATAGAGGATGGTGCATGTATGGAATGAGCTGCCAGAGGAAGTGGTGGAGGCTGGTACAATTGTTATTTAAAAGGCATCTGGAGGGGTATATGAATAGGAAGGGTTTAGAGGGACATAGGCCAAATACTGGCAAATGGGACAAGATTTATTTTGGGTATCTGGTAGGCATGGATGAGTTGGACCGAAGGATCTGTTCCCATACCGTATATCTCTATGACTCTATAATGGATTAACCTTGAATTGACTATATGTTCTGTTGATTATTTAGCCATTGGAACTGAAAAAAATCCTTAAAAGCTGCACCAATTTTCTGAATTAAAAGATATCTTTAATTTCTGTTTTCAGCAGTGCTAAGTTCTCAATTTTCAGGTTATAATAAAATACTAGGAATATATCATTGCTCATAGCAGGGATTTCCTGTAAGCTCTGATTAAAGATTGTAAAGAATATGGGAAATCTTGTTGTGAAAAGCTTGAAATTACATTAAATTTAACTCTCAGCACTGAAGTCCCAACCAAAATCTCTGTCTCCAAACCAACAAGCTGTTATGTATTGCATTGGATTGATTAGTATACGCTATTTACAATGGTGCAATTTGGTCAAATTTGACTTGGCTCCTTACTTTAGATGGAGAAAGTGAGGACTGCAGACGCTGGAGATCAGAGCTGAAAATGTGTTGCTGGAAAAGCGCAGCAGGTCAGGCAGCATCCAAGGAACAGGAGAATTGACGTTTCGGGCATTCCTGAAGAAGGGCTGATGCCCGAAACGTCGATTCTCCTGTTCCTTGGATGCTGTCTGACCTGCTGCGCTTTTCCAGCAACACATTTTCAGCTCCTTACTTTAGATGTAATGTATAAATCAGGTGTGCTTAGAACAGCCCACAATAACCACCTAATAACGTTAACATTAACAGTTCTCCCACAAGCAGTAGGATTTATTGAATTAAAAAGATGAAGTCCAAGTTCTTATTAAAACAATTTTGTCTCTTCTTATCTGAAAGTTTTAAAGACCCTCATTTATAATTGATTACTTTGGGGTTCAGTGACTTGCATAGACAAATATGGTAGTCCATTTTGAATACAGCAAGAACTTATAAAAAGACGAATGACCAGTTGGAGTTTTTTGTTGAAAGTTGACAGGATTCTTAATGGTAAGGTTCTGAGGAGTGTAGCTGAACAAAGAGACCTAGAAATGCAGGTTCATAGTTCCTTGAAAGTGCAGTAGTAGATAGACAGGATATTAAAGAAAGCATTTGGTACGCTTGCCTTTACTGGTCAGTGCACTGAGTGTAGGAGGTGGGAGGTCATGGTGGTTGTACAGGACAAAGTTTAGGGAGGAGAAAGTGAGGACTGCAGATGCTGGAGATCAGAGCTGAAAATGTGTTGTTGGAAAAGCGCAGCAGGTCAGGCAGCATCCAAGGAACAGGAGAATCGACGTTTCGGGCATCAGCCCTTCTATGCCCGAAACGTTGATTCTCCTGTTCCTTGGATGCTGCCTGACCTGCTGCGCTTTTCCAGGACATAGTTTAGGCCACTTTTGGAATACTGCGTGCAATTTTGGGCTCCCTGCTATAGGAAAGATGTTGTGAATATTGACACTGTTTTCTGAACCCTTTCAAGGATGTTGCCTGGGTTTGAACTATTGGGAGAGACTGAATGACTAGGACTATTTTCCCTGAAGTGTCGGAGGCCGAGCAGTGACCTCAGAGGTTTATAAAATCATGAGGGGCATGAATAGGGTAAATGGACAAAGTCTTTTCCTCAGAGAGAGCATAGTTTTAAAGTGAGAGGGGATAGATTTAAATGCGAGGTCTTGCACTTTGGAAAAGAGAATACAGGCATGGACTATTTTATAAATGGTGAGAAAATTCATAGAGTCAAAGTACAAAGCGATCTGGGAGCGCAAGTACGGGATTCTCTTAAGGTTAACTTGCAGGTTGAGTATGTGATTAAGAAAGCAAATGTAATGTCATTTATCTCAAGAGGGTTGGAATGTAAAAGCAGCGATATGCTTCTGAGACTTCATAAAGCCCTGGTTAGGCCCAGTTTAGAATTTTGGGCCCCACACCTCAGGAAGGTCATTTGGCACTGGAGCGTGTCCAGCGGAGATTCACACGGATGATCCCTGGAATGGTAGGCCTAACATATGATGAACAGCTGAGGATTCTGGGATTATATTCATTAGAATTTAGAAAGTTGAGGGGAGATCTAATAGAAACTTACAAGATAATGCATGACTTAGAAAGGGTGGACGCTGGGAAATTGTTTCCGTCAGACAGGGATACTAGGACTCGTGGGCACAGCCTTAGAATTAGAGGGGGTCAATTTAGAACGGAAATGAGGAGACATTTCTTTCAACCAGAGAGTGGTGGGCCTGTGGAATTCATTGCCACGGACCGCAGTGAAGGCCGGGACATTAAATGTCTTCAAGGCAGAGATTGATACATTCTTAATCTCGCAAGGAATTAAGGGATACAGGGACAGTGTGGGTAAGTGGCATTGAAATGCCCATCAGCCATGATTGAATGGCAGAGTGGACTCAATGGACCGAATGGCTTACTTTCACTCTTGTTTCTTATGGTCTTATGGCCTTATTAAAAGGGATCTAAGGGAAAACATTTTCACGCAGAGAGTGGTGCGTGTATGGAATGAGGTGCCAGAGGAAGTGGGGGCAGCTGGTACAATTACAACATTTAAAAGCATCTGGATTGGGATATAAATAGGAAGGCTTTAGAGGAATATGGACCAAGTGCTGGTAAATGGGATCAGATTTAGTTTAGATATCTGATAGGCATGGACAAGTTGGACCGAAGGGTCTATTTTCATGCTGTTCATCTCTATGGCTCTAAGAAAGTTGTTCAGGTGACTGGGAAACATAACTACATTTTGAGTCATGTCATGGATTCTTTAACTTCCAGTGGGGAACAGGCAAACAAAGCATCAAGTTTAATATCACATCCAAAAGTGATATCACCAAGAAACTTCTTTGGAACCATCTCGATGTACTCAAAACCTGGGGTGGAGCTCCAACTTCCCAATTTGTCTAATGGTCAGCACTCAACAAATGTATTTCATCCCATAATTCATAAAATCTTAAACAACAGCCAGGGGCTTTTGCAGAAGTTCCTGCTTTCTCATTGTGACTTCAGAAGTTCAGCAAAAACCTCATGCACCTGCAAACTGTGCAAGTATCTCCAAAGGAATTTACTTATTTGGCAAATTTGGCATAGATATTGGAGACTCAATGACACTGAATTTCGTTTGCCAATTACTACTAATTTATTAATAGTAGTGTGACCTTGCCACAGTGTCCAAGTGATTACTACTTGTCAGTGCCATAAGAGTCAACATGATTATGCTAATAATGTCAAAAGTTCCACCTATTTTAAGCAGTTCAGTACAATCTTCACACAGTTTCAGGCAGCACCAGGTTGTCAAGGAACATCAATAGCTGTTTGCTCATTATCAAATCTTTAGAATTGTGACGAACGCATTGACCTGTGTTGACAATCATGAGGAGCGAATGGTTAGTGGTGACTTCAGCAATTGATTCTATTTTCACTACGCAGAAAAATGTCCGACTAACCAAATGAGTTTTCAAGCTATTCCATTGCTACAACCTACTATGGTTCTAACATCCAACATATTAGTGGCCAAATCGCTGCCAGTGGTGAGAACTTTAATAACAAATTATGTGATACTTTGCTTTCAGTAAACAGATGTAAGTTGTATGATATTATACTACTGAAAAGTTGGAAAAATATGTCAACCCTTTCAGGCCACCTTGTCCACTTCAAATACCAAGGTCAGAGTTACAGTGGTGAACAAAGGTTACATCGGAATACATTTTTGGCTCCAAGTCAGAGGAATCTGGTTTGAAAGTGTAGGCTCTCTGAGTTTTGTTATGCTTTTTGCAAGTCAATCTGTAGGTGTTACACATGATTTGCATATATATTGCCATGCATGAAGTAATCAAAGATGAAATATGCAACCTTGTTCCAGATAGTCATTTGTTTAATGACTGATGATCAATGAAGATGATGCTGATCATATGTAAATTATTAGTGGATCATTCCCTTGTTTATTCTCTAACTAAACTAAAGTGATCAGAGTGCGAATACGTCCACACAACAGTGCATTTGAGTCATAGAGATGTACAGCACGGAAACAGACCCTTCAGTCCAACTCGTCCATGCCAACCAGATATCCTAACCTAATCTAGTGCCATTTGCCAGCACGTGGCCCATATCCCTCTAAAGCCTTCCTATTCATATACCCATCTCGATGCCTTTTAAATACTGTAATTGTACCATCCTCCACCACTTCCCCTGGCAGCTCAATCCATACACTCACCACCCTCTGCATGAAAAGTTGCCCGTCTCACCTCAACCTATGCCCTCTAGTACTGGACTTCCCCCACCTCAGGGAAAAGACGTTATCTATTTATCCTATCCATACACTTCATGCTTTTATAAACTTCTATAAGATCACCCCAAAGCCTCGGACGCTCCAGGGAAAAGAGCCTATTCAGCCTTTCCCTACAGGCCAAATCCTCCAACCCTGGCAACATCCTTGCAAACCTTTTCTGAACCCTTTCAAGTTTCACAACGTTCTTCCAATAGGAAGGAGACCAGAGTTGCATGCAATATTCCAAAATTGGCCTAATCAAAGTCCTATACAGCTGCAATATGACCTTCCAATTCTGGTACTCAATACTCTGACCAATGATGGAAAGCATACCAAAAATGCCTTCTTAACTATCCTAACCACCTACAAGTCTCCTTTCAAGGAATTGTGAACCTGCACTCCAAGGTCTCTTTATTTAACAACACTCCCGAGGACCTTACCATTAAATGTGTAAGTCCTACTAATACTTGCTTTTCCAAAATGCAGCACCTCGCATTTATCTGAATTAAACTCCATCTGCCACTTCTCAGCCCATTGGCCCATCTGATCAAGATCCCATTGTAATCTGAGGTAATCCACTTCACTGTCCACTACACCTCCAATTTTGGTGTCATCTGCAAACATTCAGACCATACCTCCTATGTTCACATCCAATCATTTATATAAATGACAAAAAGTACTGGACCCAGCGCCGATCCTTATGGCACTCCACTGGTCACAGGCCTCCAGTCTGAAAAGCAACCCTCGACCGCCATCCTGTCTTCTACCTTGGAGCCAGTTCTAAATCCAAATGGCTGGTTCTCCCTGTATTCCAGGAGATCTAACCTTGCTAACCAGTGTCCCATGGGGAACCTTGTCGAACGCCTTACTGAAGTTCATATAGATCATGTCCACTCCTCTGCCCTCATCAATCCTCTTTGTTACTTCTTCAAAAAACTCAATCAAGTTATTGAGACATGATTTCCCATGCACAAAGTCATGCTGACTATCCCTAATCAGTCCTTGCCTTTCCAAATACATGTACATCCTGTTTCTTAAGATTCCCTCAAACAACCTGCTCACCACCAATGTCAGGCTCACTGGTCTACAGTTCCCTATCTTGTCCTTACCACTTTTCTTAAACAGTGGCACCACGTTTGCCAACCAGTTTTCTGGTACCTCACCTGTGACTACTGATGATAAAAATATCTCAGCAAGGGACCCAGCAATCACTTCCCTAACTTCCCACAGAATTCTAGGGTACGCCTGATTTGGTCCTGGGGATTTATCCACCTGTATGCGTTTCAAGACATGTGGACATTTTTCAAGATCTATTCCCCACATTCTATATCTTCCATGTCCTTCTCCACAATAAACACTGATGCAAAATACTCATTTAGTATCTCCCCCATCTCCTGTGGCTCCACAGATAGGCCGCCTTGCTGATCTTTGAGGGACCCTATTCTCCCCCAGTTACCCTTTTGTCCTTAATGTATTTATAAAATTCCTTTGGATTCTCCTTAACCCTATTTGCTAAAGCTATCTCATGTCCTCTTTTTGGCCTCCTGATTTCCCTCTTAAGTATATTCCTACTGCCTTTATACTCGAAGGATTAACTCAATCTCCCCTGTCCATACCTGACATATGCTTCCTTCTTTTTCTTAACCAAAACCTCAATTTCTCTTGTAATCCAGCATTCCCTATACCTACCAGCCTTTCCTTTCACCCTGACAGGAATATACTTTCTCTGGACTCTCGTTATCTCATTCTGAAGGCTTCCCATTTTTCAGCCATCTCCTTTTTTGCAAACATCTGCCCCTAATCAGCTTTTGAAAGTTCTTGCCGAATACTGTCAAAATTAGCCTTCCTCCAATTTAGAACTTCAAAATTTTAAATTCAGTCTATCCTTTTCCATCACTATTTTAAAACTAATACAATTATTGAATTGAATTGAATTTATTGTCACATGTACTGAGGCACAGTGAAAAGCTTTGTCTTGTGAGCAATACAGGCAGATTACAGAGTTAAGTGGCTTAGATAAGTAAGTAATAGATAAACAGCAGCAAAAACAAAAAACACAAATGCAGGCGAATGTCAAGGATTTGTGAGTCCATTCAGTATTCTAACAACAGTATAGAACTGTTACGAAATCGACTGATGCATGTGTTCAGGCTTCTGTACCTTCTCCCCAATGGTAAAGGTTGTAAAAAAACATTGGCACTGGCCTCAAGCTACTCCCCCACTGACACCTCAGTCACCTGCCCTGCCTTATTTCCCAAGAGTAGGTCAAGTTTTGCACCTTCTCTAGTAGGTACATCTTTATACAGAAAATTTTCTTGTACAGACTTAAATTCCTCTCCATCCAAGCTCTTAACATTATGGCAGTCCCAGTCTATGTTTGGAATATTAAAATTCCCTAATATAACTCCCCTATTATTCTTACAGATAACAAGTCTCCTTACAAATTTGTTTCTCAATTTCCCATTGATTATTAGGGGGTCTATAATACAATCCCAATAAGGTGATTAACCCTTTCTTATTTCTCAGTTCCATCCAAATAACTTCTCTGGACATATTTCGGGAATATCCTCCCTAATTACAGCTGTAATGCTGTCCCTTACCAAAAACATCACACTCCCTCTTGTCTTGCCCCCCTTTCTATCCTTCCGATAGCATTTGTATCCTGGAACATTAAGCTGCCAGTCCTGTTCCATCCTTGAGCCACATGTCTGCAATTGCTATGATGTCCCATGTTCCTAACCATGCCCTGAGTTCATCTGCCTTCCCTGTTAGACCTCTTACATTGAAGTAAATGCAGTTTAATTTATCAGTCCTACCTTGTTCTCTGCCTTGTCCCTGCCTGTTCTGACTGTTTGACTTCCTCCCTTTCCCAACTGTACCAGTCTCAGATTGATCTCTTTCCTCTCTATCTCCCTGTGTCCCATCCACCCCATACCCACAATACTAGTCTAAATCCTCTCGAGCAGCTCTAGCAAATCTCCCTCCCGGTATATTATTCCTTTCTAATTCAGGTGCAATCTGTCCTTCTTGTACAAGTCATTTCTACCCCAGAATAGATTCCAATAATCCAAAAATGTGAATCCTTCTTACACCAGCTCCTTAGCCACTCATTCATCTGCTCTATCCTCCTATTTCTACCCTCACTAGCTCATAGCAAGGAAGTAATCCAGATATTACTATCCTCGAGGACCTCCTTTTTATCTTTCTGCCTAACTTTCTATATTCTCCCTTCAGAATCTCATCCGTTTCCCTTCCTATGTCATTGGTTCCAATGTGTACAATGACTTCCTGCTGGTCCCTCTTCCTGTTGAGAACATTCTACACCCTCTCTGAGACATCATTGATCTTGCTACCAGGGAGGCAATACACCATTCTGATTTTTCACTGCTAGCCGCAGAAACTTCTGACTGTGCCTCTGACTAGAGAGTCCTCTAACACAATTGATCACTTGGAACCCGACATACCCCTCATTACATTAGAGCCTGTCTCGATACCAGAAACTTGGCTGTTCATTCTACATTCCCCTAAGAGTCCATTACCCTCTACATTTTCTAAAACAGCATACTTATTTGAAATAGGGACAGCCACAGAAGACTCTTACACCATCTGCCTAACTTTGCTACCTTTCCTGGAGTTAACCCAACTATCTGACTCTATCTGCAGTTTTTCTCCCTTCCTATAACTGCCATCCATCACACCCCCTATCTGATAGGATTCACAACCAAAGACATTTCCTGCAGACATGATCCTCAGTAACATATAAACTCTCCCTAAACACCCACATCCGACAAGAAGAGCATATCACTCTACTAAAGGCCATTTTAGCTCCTTCACAATCTACAGACCCAGAAAATAGCACTGTCTTATTGTGCTAAAACAACACTGCTCCAGGCTAACTTAATACTTATGGCTTATATTTTTAAAATTTAATCAAGACACAGATCTCAATAAAACATATAATCAAGAAGGAACCCACTCTACTCACTATTGTAGATTTACAACAAGGCTACACTTAACTGTTTCTGTGCTGTGAGCTCTCACATACAGGTTCATCCAAGACCAGTTGTGAATTTTGCTATTTGTTAAGTTTTCCTAGACACACTCCGATGTCCAGAGATACATGAATTCAAACAACAAAGGCAGTAACTGCACAGGTTCACGGATGTGTGGGTTAGCAGTGTGGGTTTCTTTCTCTCTCTATCTCTCTCTATCTCCTTCACTGACCATGTGCTGCCTATTGTCTGTTCTTCTTCTTTTTAAAAGTGCTGTTGTTTTCGCTATTTTTGTCCAAAGTTCCAATAAAGATACAACAGCATATAAAACAGTAATTGCTTCTCCTAGAATTCAAGGAAATCACCTCTAACACCGAAAATACCTCAAAAAAGGAGCAGCTCATACAGCCACAGTTTTTTTTCCTGTCCTCCATCTTAGATTACCCAGAATCCTTTAATAAGATATTTTGAAAAGAGACTAAAAAAAACTGGACTCATTATGATAAATACAGAATATGATTTTTTTTAAAAATCAAGAATAAATGTAATTATGTTAAAAAAATTGAAAGGCTACACCTGTTTTACACTATACTTTTCTGAAACTAGATTTTTCTTTCATTTTCTTCGCTTACTTTTAACTTCTATTGAGGCAGTCCTTTATTTTTCAAAATGTGGGAGCAAATTACTACCGATGCTGGAATCTACTGAAAACAAAAAATGCTGGAGATCACCATGGGTTCGGCAGCATCCATGGACAGAGAGCAAGCTAACTGATGAACTGCTGAAGTGTCATCTAAAATCAAAAGGTTGCTTGCTTTCTTTCCATGCAAGCTGCCTGACCCAGTATGATCTCCAGCAACTTTGTTTTTAGCCTTTATTTTTCATGTTGCGTTTATCCTGACAATTGGATCAATAATTGCAAATTTGTACTTTTGGGAAACATTTTTTATGAACTAAAACTTTCATATAAAGTTAGTAAAATGTCTGATATTCACATTAGTACTCTGAACCTTTTTTGACTTTACTTATTATTAAAAACATACACAAATGAGCAAACGTTAATTTGAGTCTAATTGTTGCACCTTCCTATCCTGTGATTACTTGCTGCTAAAATTCTTTCTACTGCATTCTCTAAAGCTCCATCAAAACAACAATCCAAATTTACCTTCAGTAAGGATATACATACTTGCCGGACCTAGTAATCTGTGCAGGACAACATGCATTTAAAAGGAAAAACCAACCTGAAAAAATATGCATTTTCCTTCATGTCTCCAGAAGTTGGTGACAGGATAACCCCCATGTCCCCGGCACGGCATGAGATTCAAGGGAGCACCACAGTTTGGACAACATTTCTCTGCAACAGAAAAGAGGAGCTTGAAAACATTTCCATTTCACTGTTAGAACATGAAAAATATTACTGGAAAATTAATGTACTGTATATAGCACCTTTCTTACACCTTGGACAGCTCAAAGTGTCAAGTAAGGCCAAATTTGAAATGTATGACAGTACTTTATGCTCTTCTCCCATGACGGGTTTAGTGTGGGGTTTGGGGGGTGATGGGATAGAGTTGGCCAGGATAGTAGTCAGTGTAGAAACACAAAGGAACAGGAATAGGCCTTTCAGTCCCTCAAGCCTGCTCCTTAGATCATGGCTAATCTGTGACCGAACTCTGCGTCCCTGCCTTTGGCCCATATCCCTTAATATCTTTGCTGAACAAAAACATTTCTAACTCAGATTTAAAATTAACTGCTTCCTGATATCTCTCCTGAATGGAGTGGCTCTAATGTTTAAAATATGTTTGTTCCTGGCATCAAACAAACCCCAATTAAGTTTAATGCCAGGAAGACCATGGGCTAGTTTCACACACTAAGATGTAAATTGAGGCCTTTAGAGAGTAGTTTTTGGAAGGGATCAAATAATGCAAGTTTGTACAGATTATTTCTGGTTTCCTGATGGGTTAGGGTTAGGGAGAGGCACCCACTGCCTGATGCAGGGACCTGGCATTGGGAAGGACCAGAATGGGGGCATGGGTTTGATAGCTGCTGCTAAAACCCATCGCCCTATCTTTGCTACCAAACCACTCTCCTGCCCACCGTCACTTATCTCTGATCCTGGGTCATGCCACATCTTCCCAATAGTAGCCACAGCTGACACAGCCACACTGTAAGTAATCTAATCTAATCTAATCTAAAAAGGGCTGCTGGCCTGTAGCTGGCAGCTCTCAATAAGGTCAAACCTGGCACCACTGGCATTCGAATTGCATGGAATGCCCACCAGCAATCTTTCAACTCCTTGATCAGCCAATGATTGAAACACTGCCACTTCCATAAAATTCACCCACCATTGCAATGTAGATACTGAAACTGAATTTATGCCCAGTAAGATCACATAACGAAATAGGTAATAATCAGATTGACTCATCTATGATTAGGCATTTTTTGAGGGATTAAATAGTGACCAAGCCACCAACAACTGTTTCAATTTATATGTCACCTTTAATATAGTAAGGACAGAAGACATCAAAGTGAAGTTTGATATTGATCCACAAAAGGTGATCTTAGTCCAGATGCCTACAGGTTTGCATGAAGAGATGGATTCTGTGGTGATACAATGGATTGAAATGGGTTGGGGGGCATGCAGGATGGAGTCCAGAGCTTCATATCCAGGCAGCTGAAGGTACATACACTCATGGTGGGATAGTTAAAAATTAATGATGTTCAAGACACCAGAATTAGAAGATTGCACAAATATCTCAAACGGTCATGGAATAATTGACGGAATGGCCAGGCGTTGGATGGGTTTGAAAACAGGAAGGTAAGTTTTCAAATTGAGCCTTTGCTTGACCAGGAGGTGGTCTACGTCAGTGGGCAGAAGGTGTTGGTAAACAAGAGCAAGGGCTCAGGCAGTAGGCCTTCGATGAACCAAAGTGGTAGCACATGGAAGGCTAGCCAGGGGAGCAATGAAATAGTCAAGTTTAGAGGTTTCAGCAGCAGATCAGCTGACACAGTAGCAGAGTGAGATGATGTTAGAGGAAGAAACAGGAAAACAATTACTTCAGTCTTGCAAACATCTCACTGAAGAAAATTTCTGTTCATATCTGCACAACAGTGTTACTTTTCTTCAATGGGATCTTTCATATTCACTTAAGATGGTAGATGAGGCTTCCGTTTAATATCCCATTGGAAAGAAAAATGTGTTTCATCAGGTCTAGCAATATTTAAAGATGAGTGCCGAATGAAAGGAACAGGAATGGTGGGTTCACAGGTCAAGACTGATGTCTATTTTACTTCTGTTGCAGATTCTTAGAAAATCTCAATATAAAATGGCACAAGAAGTAGAAGTGATGGGAATTGAAGGATAGTCTAGTTTTGAAAATTGTTCATCTTTATTCAGTTTATGTTTTAAATGTCACATACCAAAGTAAGCAAAACCACGATCAGTTTGCCATAAACCATACAGCTAAATAAAAAGTCTAGCAATTCTTAATTACTATATTTATGCTATTGATGAGGAAAGTATAACTTTTAACTGTAAAAATTTCATTTTTAATATAAATTCTGTCAGTGTGCATTTGTTGCACTGACTACTTTTATGGATATTACCACATGACTACTGAAATTTCAATAACCATACCAGGGAGCAAAAGTCTATATGTTGGTGGAGCATGTTCATGCAATACTGCATTGCACTGTGGAGTGTCAGAATGAGATTCTTTTCTGAAATCTTTGGTCAGATATTCACATCCCAGTAGTGGTGAATGCGGAGACATCCATATTATTGAGGGCTCCAACAGAGGATTGGAACCCTGGACTTCTGGCTGACCAGACATGATTCCATGGGACCCACCACCCTCACCTGCCCCCTTCCCCCACCACCCCACCCCCAGAGGGACTCTAGGTCAGCACACAGCAAACACCCAAAACAAAGCCAAGCCTCAGCCAAACGTTTCACATTTTCTTCAGGATCTGAATCAGCAGGCCATTGTAGTTGCTGCTGGTATGTGTACTCGAGACAGCAAAGAGTCCTACTAAACCTAAATGGAATAAGAGCACTCATGGGCTGCAATCCAAAAGAGTGCACACCATGCAAAGTCCACCTACATCTGGTTTGCAACAATTAAATTGTTTAGCAACATCCAGATCAGAACCAATCAAAATGTTAAATGGTCACCCAGTTCTAAGGGAGGTTGATACCAGCACAGCCATTTCAGTGATCGTGGAACCAGTCTTTAACAACATTCGCTCTGGATTCCAATATTTAAGATTGTGGAAGACCTCAGCTAGACTGAGAACCTATACCAGGGAACCTTCACAGATTAAAGGTACAATTTCATTTCCAGTCTTTTATGAGAAGCAGCTGGTTCAGTTACCACTGATCGAAGGAGGAAGCTCAGGCCCAAACTTGATGAGGCAAAGATCAGTTGAAAAGGATTCACTTTATTGGCTCAACACCTTTTGGTTAGAAAATGACTGCCTGAGTGAAATCTTAATTAAACACCCAGATGTTTTTTCAGGAAGGTCTAGGAACTATCAATGGGGCCAAGGCCGCCTTGTATGTTGACCAGAAAGCAATTCCATGATTCTACGAAGCCTGCCCAGTGCCATTTGCCTTATGGGCAAAATTACAGGCAGAAATCAGGAGGCTGGAAAATGAAGCAGTTCATCAAATCAGTCCAGTTTGTGCAATGGGCAACACTGGTCACGTTGATTGTGAAGTCCGATGGGTCGGTTCACCTTTGTGAGGATTTTAAACAAATGATAAACTGCTTTTTGCAGGTGGATAAGTACCCAATACCTTGCATAGAGGATTTATACACAAACCTGGCAGGGGGTTGTCCTTCACAAAGTTGGATATGAGTCATGCGTACCTGCAATTGTAGTTAGATGGGGACTTTCAGAAGGATGCTACAATTATTACCCAGAAGGGTTTGCACCAATATACAAGACTGCTATTTGGGGTATCATCAGCCTGTGTAATTTTTCAGCAGACAATGGGGAGAACATTTTACAAGGGTTACCCCAGGTCAACTTATATCTAGACGAATTGCTAATAACAGAGACCAATACGGAGCACCTACAGAACTTGGACATAGTCCTTAGATGTTTTTCCCAAGTGGGCATATGCCTTACAAGAGATAAATATATGTTCCAGGCACCCCAAATGATCTACTTGGGCTACAGAGTCAACAAGACTGGGTTACACCCATTGGAAGATAAAGCGAAGGCAATTAAACGTCACCTGGCTCCCACGTCAGGACCAGAACTTAGGTCTTTTCCTTGGTCTGGTGAACTATTATGCAAAGTCCATATGTAACCTGGCACCTTTGCATCAACTCTTAAAAAGAGAGTCGGCCTTGGAAATCGTCTTATAGCCAAACCATAGCTTTCAGGGAAGTGATGAAACAGCTATGATCTGGGTGGCACGGTGGCACAATGGTTAGCACTGCTGCCTCACAGCGCCAGAGACCCGGGTTCAATTCCCGCCTCAGGCGACTGACTGTGTGGAGTTTGCACGTTCTCCCCGTGTCTGCGTGGGTTTCCTCCGGGTGCTCCGGTTTCCTCCCACAGGCCAAAGATGTGCAGGTCAGGTGAATTGGCCATGCTAAATTGCCCCGTAGTGTTAGGTAAGGGGTAAATGTAGGGGTATGGGTGGGTTACGCGTCGGTGTGGACTTGTTGGGCCAAAGGGCCTGTTTCCACACTGTAATGTAATCTAATCTTCTGAAGTGTTGGCACACTATGATCCAAAGCAAGATCTAGTTATGACATGCGATGCCTCCCCAAATGGCATCAGGGTAGTATTAGCTCATACATGGCCCAATGGAGAAGAACACCAAATAGAGTATGCATTCAGAACTTTGGCTAATGCAGAGCATAACAAAGCCTGTCAGAGAAGAAAGGTTTGGCAGTTATATTTAGAGTCAGGAAGTTCCACCGTTATCTTTGTGGATGTAAATTTGTAATAATAATGAACCACAAACCCCTGCTAGGTCTACTTAAAGAAGACAAGGCAGTGTCACCCATAGCTTCAGCAGTGGGCTCTCATACTAAGTGCAAATAATTACTATTTGGAACACTGTCTGGAAGGCCAAGTAGCAAGTGTGGATCCATTGAGCAGCCTCCCAATGGCAGATATACCACCGCTGAGCGAATCCCTAATGGTTTTAAATTTCTGGACACATTTCCAATCACAGCTGACAATATCAGAGTTTGGTTGCAGAAAGACCTGGTGCTGATAAAACTGAAACAGCTGGTGGTGATGGGGAAACCAATAGGCCATCACAATCAGAATTGAAACCTTTTTGGATCCAGAGAGGCCAGATCACAGTAGAGGATGGCATATCACTGTGGAGAGCAAGATTAATTATCCCGAGCAAAGGTTACTGACTGAACTCCATCAGGGTCATCCAGGGGCATCCAAAAGGATGATACTGGTGAGAGGTTATGTCTGGTGGCCAGGATTGGATGCAGACATAGCTGCATTGGAAGGGCAGTGCCCAGAGTGCCAACAAGGAGACAAACATTACCACCACCAGCTCTCCCACATTAGTAGAATGGCCAGATAAACTCGGGACTCAGCGACATGTCAACAATGCTGATGATTTCATGGGCTCAATGTTCTTAGTGTGAAAACCCAAGCAAAGTGGCTGGACATGCAGAGAGTTCATTTATCAAACACAGGGACAACAACAAAAAAACTGCACGTATCTTTCACAGTATATGGACTCACAGATAACAGGCTATCTGTTATCAGCAGGGAATGGTATTCGTCATATAAGGACAGCTCATACCATCCATCGGCAAAAAGAGCTGTCCAAACTTTGAAGGCAGGCTTAGAGAAACAGTCTGCAGCATCCTAAATAAAAAAATAGAAAGAACTGCGAATGCTGTAAAACAGAAACGAAAACAGAAATTGCTGGAAAAGCTCAACAGGTCTGGCAGCATCTGCGAAGAGAAATCAAAGTTAATGTTTTGGGTCCAGTGACCCCTCCTCAGCTTCACTAACTCCACTTCCTATTTGAATATAGGACCATCCTGTATGCAACGACCAGGATAGCTCCAGCAGAGGTACTAGTTGTGAGAGGATTCCGCACCAGGTTAAATTTGATCTACCCAGACTTGGGGGTGAAATGGCATCAGGAATGCCAATGTTGGACACAAGACTCCACTAAGCAAGAGAGAGAGTTTAATTCAGGGAACGATGTTTGGTGTGGGAACCATAAGAATAGCGTGGGTAAAAGTCACGGTCAGCATGAGGTCAAATCCAGTGACATATAAAGTTTGATTAGGTGTGACAGTCCTGAATAACCACATGGACCGAATGAAACCGGCAAACTCGCAAACAGTGTGGGAGCAAAATGTGCCCGATTCCTCAACTGCCTTTCTGATTGTTCCAGAACCCGTGAGTTTTCCCTCTCCATCAAACATTGAAGATACCTCAGAATCGGAGATGGACATGGTGGATGTCATCTTAATGTCTTTACCACCTGAAGAGGAGAATGAAGTTCTTCTGAGTTGAACTGGATACAAGAGGCAAGCTGCAGTGCATTACATGCTCCCTGCCCTCCCCTTCACTGTTTTGATCACACAGCATTGCCCTTTTTTGAAGGGCAGTGCTTATCACTGGCCACTCGGGTGTTTTCCAATCTTCCTGGTGGTGGAAATTGAATAAAGATTCATAAGCCTTGTGTCTCTCACTGTGTCTCACACCTGCACACACACACCATGGGTGCTGGGGAAAAAAATAAGCACTACCGCAGTTAGGCGGTAGTGTGGGGTGGGTTAAGAAGAAAACAAAAAGTGCCAGAGCTTTTTAAAGAAAAAACAACAGGAATATGTGTCCACCAACACCCTGGAGTTGCTTAGGGAGAGGTGGGCACCGCAGGAAGTGGAGTGCATTATTTCCCCCTCCAACTCCATTTTGATTTAATCCCTGCCCTCCCCTTCACTGTTTGATCACACAGCATTGCCCTTTAATGTGAAGGGCAGTGCTTATCACTGGCCACTCGGGTGTTTCCTTTCTTCCTGGTGGTGGAAATTTGAATAAGGATTTGAACACCTTGTGTCTTTCACTGTGTTTCACACCTGCACACACACACACAACATGGGTGCTGGGGTAAAAATAAGCACTACCGCAGTTAGGCGGGAGTGTGGGGGGGGGGGGGGGGGTAATAAAAAAAAGAAAAAAAAACACAAAAAATAAATAAATAAACAGGAATGTGCCCTTTGATGTGAAGGGCACTGCTTGTCACTGGCCACTTGGGTGTTTCTTTTCTTCCTGGTGGTAGAAGCTGAATAAAGATTTGTGTACCTTGTGTCTTTCACTGTGTCTCACACCTGCGCACACACACAACATGGGTGCCGGGGAAAAATAAGCACTACCGCAGTTAGGTGGCAGTGTGGGGGGGTTTAAAAAAATGAGAGTGTCAAAGGCTTTGTTCACTCTGAGAGCTAGCTTTGAGGGAGCAGGAAAAGAAACAGGAATGTCAGAGGTTCTGTTCAGTCTGAGGGCTGGCTTGGATGATACTGGATCAATGTCAAGGGGTGATTTGGTGATGGGATACCTGTCTCTGTGAAATTATTTAACTGGGGATGGATCAACTCCAGGTAATGTGAAGCTGGATTGAAAATTTGAAACAAGTTTCCTTGAAACCATTTGGAAAGATTAACAGAAGGCAGTGGTCAGGGATCACACCTTCAGCTCAGGACAACAAAGTGAGCGAAATTTCATTTAAACTACACTGCCCCACTAGGTGTCCCGATGCACTGCAACAACTGAGCTTTCCTCCAGTCAGAAGAGGAGGTTCCCACTGCAGATGAAGCAGTCAGTTTAAATGCAGTCAATGATAAATGCTCTAGCTTCCTCACTGACAGGATTATCAGGCACACTGGTGAACTCTCTGGTTTACCTGAAGGCTCTCAAAGAACATTTGAGCAAGGGACACGTCTAATGTTAGAGAATGAAAATTAGAATATTTTGGCAGAGAACTAGTAATTATTCAGCCACTCAGGCTGGCAGTGGGGAAAATCACAGCAGTTCAGGCAGCATCCAAGTAGCTTCGAAATCGACGTTTCGGGCAAAAGCCCTTCATCAGGAATAAAGGCAGTGAGCCTGAAGCGTGGAGAGATAAGCTAGAGGAGGGTGGGGGTGGGGAGAGAGTAGCATAGAGTACAATGGGTGAGTGGGGGAGGGGATGAAGGTGATAGGTCAGGGAGGAGAGGGTGGAGTGGATAGGTGGAAAAGGAGATAGGTAGGTAGGACAAGTCCGGACAAGTCATGGGGACAGTGCTGAGTTGGAAGTTTAGAACTAGGGTGAGGTGGGGGAAGGGGAAATGAGGAAACTGTTGAAGTCCACATTGATGCCCTGGGGTTGAAGTGTTCCAAGGCGGAAGATGAAGCGTTCTTCCTCCAGGCGTTCTGGTGGTGAGGGAGCGGCGGTGAAGGAGGCCCAGGACCTCCATGTCCTTGGCAGAGTGGGAGGGGGAGTTGAAATGTTGGGCCACGGGGCGGTGTGGTTTAGGAAACATCTCCGGGATACCCGCACCAATCAACCACACTGCCCCGTGGCCCAACATTTCAACTCCCCCTCCCACTCTGCCGAGGACATGGAGATCCTGGGCCTCCTTCACCGCCGCTCCCTCACCACCAGACACCTGGAGGAAGAACTCCTCATCTTCCACCTCGGAACACTTCAACCCCAGGGCTTCAATGTGGACTTCAACAGTTTCCTCATTTCTCCTTCCCCCACCTCACCCTAGTTCTAAACTTCTAGCTCAGCACTGTCCCCATGACTTGTCCAGACTTGTCCTACCTGCCTATCTCCTTTTCCACCTATCCACTCCACCCTCTTCTCCCTGACCTATCACCTTCATCTCCTCCCCCACTCACCCATTGTACTCTATGCTACTCTCTCCCCACCCCCACCCTCCTCTAGCTTATCTCTCCACGCTTCAGGTTCACTGCCTTTATTCCTGATGAAGGGCTTTTGCCCGAAACGTCGATTTCGAAGCTACTTGGATGCTGCCTGAACTGCTGTGCTCTTCCAGCACCACTAATCCAGAATCTGGTTTCCAGCATCTGCAGTCATTGTTTTTACCTAGTGGGGAAAATCATACATTCTATGATGGGAGAGATTTTTAAAAATAAATAAAGAACTGAGGAGAACTAAGTGCAGACAGTGGAATCTTTCAAATGTTAAACCATGCACTAGAAAATGTACAGCTGGAAAGAAAGGCCTGTACCTTCATAACATTTTCAGAACCATTGGATATTTCACAGCACTTTACACCTAGTTAAGTACTTTTAAAGTGCAGTCATTATTGTAGGAAATGTGACAGCCAATTTACAGACAGGAAACTCACACAAACAATATTATTATAAGGACGTTCTATTTTGATAGTTTTGATTGCGATGGATGTTAACCAGGCCTGCTCTTCCAAATAGTGCCATTGAAACCTTTACATTCACCTGAGCAAACACATTGGCCTTCAAGTTAATGCTTCATCCAAAAGACCTCACTTCTAAACTGCAGCACTTCCTTCAGTGATGCACAGGAGTAAAGGTGATATATACTATTGCTACATAAAAGATGGAACAATTAGGCAATGAGCAAGATGATACAAAATTTGCCAAATGGGAGCTGAATTGATTGCCATTTTGTTGTCAGTGATGGATACAATAATATAGTAAAGTATATTCAGATCTGTTTTAGGTCATCTCCCAAAGAATCAAAGTGGCATCTAATTGCCAATTGATTAGATCATACAACTGGGAAACAACAAGTGTAGTTTCTTATTAATTGCATAGAAGCAGGAGGAAGGTCACTGGTCCTTGAGCTTGTTCTACCACAGCTGATCAGATTATTTCACATTCTCACCCAAATAATCTTTCACCTCCTTTCTTTATTCAATTTATTCATATCAATTCTTAAAAATCTGTTTGAGCTTTTCACTTTTCCTTTTATTTATTTCTGTCAGTACTGTACATCAGGATTCTAGTAGATGCAAACTTTAATGTCTGAGTGAAGGGCTTTCTGGATTTTAGCTCTTTTATTTGATGCTGTGTGTCCATGCTGTATTTCAGCAAATGGGAACAACGCAGTAGTTGATTTCTTAATTGAGCTGTGTTACTCATCCTACCATTTTCAAATTCCTGTCTAGGTATTCACCTGATTGGAACTCAAACCTACAGCTCTCAGTCACATAATAACCAACTTTGTAACTGTTCTCAGGATGTTACAACAACAGCCCATAAAAGGTTGGAATTATAGTAGAAACTGTTCATTATACATCAGGCATCATCTCTGTGATTTCTCATTCATAAAATTTAGATACTCTTGAATATAATGATAAGTTGAAAAAATTCATTTCAGATATCTGTTTGACAGCAAAAAAATTCCTTGATATTTCAGTGACTTCCTATTATTCTACAGCCATCTAGTTGGTTATTGATCATTTGGAATATCTGTATTTATGTTAAAGTATTCCTTTACAAAGAATTGAAAGATCTAATGTCTCTTAAAGAAACTAATAATCTGATTTGCACATTTATGACTAAACTCAACCTGCCAATTTCCCTCTTTCCCCCCACACGAAATGAACAGCTTTTGTGTCTGTTATAAACACAGAGAATGCTTGAGAAACTCAGCAGGTCTGGCAGCATCTGTGAAGAAAGAAATTGAGTTAACATTTCGAGTCCAATATGATTCATTAGAACTTTGCTTTTATATCTGTCAATTTGCTTCATGTAGTCTTTTTGAAGACTGGTGGAAACTTTTTTTCTGGAATGAGCGACATATTTTCAAAGGCCATAGCTATGATTAATTCGTTATATTGTTTTATAAATATGGAGATTCGTAGTTTATTATATTGTTTTATAAATATGGAGATTTGGAAGAATGAAGCAGTGAAAACTAAATTGTATTATTATCAAGCACAAAAATGGAGAGTCACTCTGTTTTTTTTGTTTTGAACATAGTTATTATACCCTTGAAGAGTAATCTTCAGGACAGTACCATTAGAACCCCTTTCAAAAACAAAGCTTTTCTAAATAAAGAATCTGCTCAACCTTAATTCATTTTTGTATATGTTTTGTGATTGTTGTTTAGACTAAGCGCACTAATGGTGTCACGGGTAAGGAGGGGTTGGTCCCAATACTGAGAGAAAATGTACACTTACAGTCATTCCAAATCATCCTTTTATTTGCAATGATTCTTGATTCAATTAATTGCTGAGTGAGAAATGAAACTCATTGACAGTGAGGCAACAGTTGACCAAGAGTAACATTGAAAGACCCTAGTCAAATCGAAGATCACAGAAATGAATCAAGGAAATCTAATCATTGGCTGGAGTCATTAGCTGGAGTCATTATCATGCCCAAAGGAAAATAGATATGGATGTTGGTGACCAATCAGCTCAGCTCAGGGCACTTTGTAGGAGTTCCTCAGGGTAGTCTCCTAGGCCAATGATCTTCAGCTGCTTCATCAATGACCCTGAACTGGGGATGTACGCACAATGTTCAGCAGCATTTTCAACTCCTCAAACGCTGAAGCAGTCCATGCCACATACAGGACTGCAGATGCTGGAGAGTCAGAGTTGAAAAGTGTGGTGCTGGAAAAGCACAGCAGGTCAATGCCACCTCCCCCCCCCCCCCCCCCGCCCTACCTCTTCCAGTTATCTCTCAGCCTCCTTCCCCCTCCACATTCCTGATGAAGGGCTTATGCCCAAAACGTTGACCCTGCTGCTCCTCGGATGCCACCTGACTTGCTGTGCTTTTTCCAGTGCCACACTCCCAACTCATGCCACATGCATCAACATCCTGTCACTATTTAAGCTTGGGCTGATTAGTTAGAAATGTACACAAGTGCTAGACAATGACTTAGGAATCCAGCAATGAATCACTTAACTGGCTTTGTAGAGAGATTCCGCCATCTCCAAGGTGTCGGATGGTATACTCTACATTTGCCTGCATAAGTCCAGGCTGAAAAGTACAGGAAAAGCTAAAGCCCACTCAGGAAAAAGGAGCCCGTTGCCCATTAGTACATGATGGCTACAATGAACACCATCTCAAAAGCACTTTTCAAACCCAAGATGTCCACCTGACTGGAATAAACTTGACTCCAACTTTATGGGAACATGACAGCTCCATGTTACACAACACTCTGTTTGGAAAAGTATTATCAATCCCTCTTCATGGATGAGCCAACATCCTGTAACTTTACCTTTGGGTCGCATGGAGGTATCTACATCACATGGGCTGGAACAGTTTATAAATGTGCGCGAGGGCAATTATGGATGAGCAATAAATATTAGCATTGCTATCAATTCTCACATCACATGGATGAACAAAACCATTCAAGTTAATGTAAACAATACTCAGTAAATATCAACACTTAATAATTATAAAAAGGACACAGGAGGGAGGGCCAGCTAAATTGGCAAGTTCAGCCATGTCTCACCAAGTGGTGAGAATAACATTTGACCAATCTGAACATTCAATAAAGAATAAACAAAAAGCAAGGTTTTTGTTTCTTCCCCCAGTACAAACAAAACATGAAGAAAGTAATCCTAACACCTCAGTAAAGCCATTAATACATGCCAACCACGATACCTGCAAGTCCATTTAGCTTTCTGACTAAGCTATTCTAAACAAATAACAACGACAAACCAATGCATTGTGAAATATTCACAAGTAAAACTTATATTTGAAAAGATATCTGTGCCATCTTTGTACCCTCAAAATGTCCTATGTCAATGCAAGCAGAGTTGGGCAGGAATGTTATGGCCATGATCCAGGTTTGACTAGGAGAATCACGTGTAGCCTCCAGTAGCTGTAGCATTGTCAGGTTTCACAAAGGAAAATTTCTGCACTATGGAATCAAAGTCTCCTGTGGATTTTAAATTTTAATTGTAATCCAATGCAAAATAGGAAAAAGCAAGAGTGGCAAGCACCCCTCAGCCTCCGACACTCCAGGGAAAAGCCCCAAGTTTCACAACATCTTTCCAATAAGAAGGGGACCAGAATTGCACACCATATTTCAACAGTGGTCTAACCAATGACCTGTACACCCGTAACATGACCTCCCAACTCCTGTATTCAATACTCTGACCGATAAAGGAAAGCATTCCAAACGCCTTCATTTCTATCCTAACTACCTGCAACTCCACTTCCACTTTCAAGAAGCTATGAACCTACACTCCAAGGTCTCTTTGTTCAGCAATACTCCCTAGGACCTTACCACTAAATGTATAAGTCCTGCTAAGATTTGCTTTCCCAAAATGCAGCACCTTGCATTTATCTGAATTAAACTCCATCTGACACTTCTCAGCCTATTGGCCCATCAGATCCAGATCCTGTTGTAATCTGAGGTAACCTTCTTTGATTTCCACTACACCTCCAATTTTGGTATCATCTGCAAACTTACTAACTACACCTCTTATGCTCACATCCAAATCATTTATGTAATGACAAAAAGTAGTGAACTCAGCACCAATCCTTGTGACACTTCACTGGCCACATGCCTCCAGTCTGAAAAACAACCCTCCACCGCCACCATCTGTCTTCTACCTTTGAGCCAGTTCTGTATCCAAATGGCTAGTTCTCCCTGTATTCCATGGCTCAAAGCCATGTTGACTATCCTGAATCAAATACATGTTTATCCTGTCCCTCAGGATTCCCTCCAACAACTTGTCCATCACCGACATCAGGCTCACTGGTCTATAGTTCCCTGGCTTATCTTTACCACCCTTCTTAAACAGTGGCACCACGTGAGCCAACCTCCAGTTTTCTGGCACCTCACCTGCGACTATCGATGATACAAATATCTCAGCAAGAGGCCCAGCAATCACTTCCCTAGCTTCCTACAGAGTTCTAGGGTACACCTCATCAGGTCCAAGGGATTTATCCATCTTTATGTGTTTCAAGACATTCAGCACTTCCTCCTCTGTAATATGGACATTTTTCAAGGTGTCACTATCAATTTCCCTACATTCTCTATCTTCCATGTTCTTTTCCATAGTAAATACTGATACAAAATACTCGTTTAGTATCTCCCCCATTTTCTGCGGCTCCACACAAAGGTTGGCTTGCTGATCTCAGAGGGGCCCTATTCTCTCCCTAGTTACCCTTTTGTCCTTAATGTATTTGTAAAAATCTTTTGGATTCTCCTTAATTCTATTCGCCGAAGCTATCTCATGTCCCCTTTTTGCCCTCCTGATTTCCGTCTTAAATATACTCCTTCTGCCTTTATATTCTTCTATCCTGTCTATCCCTGACATATACTTCCTTCTTTTTCTTAACCAAACCCTCAATTTCTTTCGTCATCCAGCATTCCCTATACTTATTAGCCTTTCCTTTCACCCTGACAGGAATATACTTTCTCTGGATTCTTGTTATCTCATTTCTGAAGGCTTCCCATTTTCCAGCCATCCCTTTACCTGCAAATATCTGCCCCCAATCAGCTTTTGAAAATTTTTGCCTAATACCGTCAAAATTGGCCTTTCTCCAAATTTGGAACTTCAACTTTTAGATCTGGTCTATCTTTTTCCATCACTATTTTAAATCTAATAGAATTATGGTCGCTGTCCCCAAAGTGCTCCACCACTGAGGCCAGCACTAAGGTTCTAAAGTGCACAGTCAAAAGATAAGGTGCTGTTAGGTTGGACTTTATTTCATCACAGCAAAAATCCAAGGTCGGAGCAGGAGCAAGGTGAAGAATTAAAATCTCAATCAATTTCAAGTTTGGGGTCTTGCTTGAAGATTGAAAACAACGTGTTCTGCTTTAGTTTCAAGTTCAAAGTCGGTGCAACTTTCATTCATTAATTACTTGATCTGTACATTTTTAGTTTGATGGATATGCAAAAATAAATTAAAGCACACTTTTCTTTCTTTCAAAATAATTATTCAAGCTGGCATTAATTGGATGTGTAAATACACAGATATTCCTTCATTGGGTCATTTAAAAGAACTATATTTTAAACATCTTCAATGTCTTTTTTTGATTTTACAATGTCACTTGGCTCATGGAGTATAAAGGATTATGTTTATTTCCTTCTCTCACGTTTTGACAGCTATTATAAATCTGAAAAAAACAACTGGACAATTTCGCCTGTCAGTTTGGAATTAAAATTCAAGTAGTTTTCTGATTTTTTTTAAAATGGGATTATATACCAATAACATGAAATCACACAACACATTGAAAATCATCTGCTACCTATAAAATCATTCCAATTTTATGAACAATAGAAAATGAATGTCAATTTTTTATCTGTCTCTTATTACAATGTTAGAAAATAAAAAAAACTATTCACAATATGCAGTTAAGTGCAGTTTTCTTCTGATATGAAATCTGACTGATGCATGAAAATTCCTAATTTTTTTAATAAATAGAAAAGAAAAATAATTCTAATATTGAACTTTTTAAAACAAGACATCACTGCTGTGTGAACAGTTTCAGCAACCACCACTAAAATATTCACCCCAGAATTGACAGTAGCTGAAAATGTTTAATTCCCATTGTTCAATCATTTTCAAAGTCCATGTGCAACAATTAACCAAAACCTACAGGTTTTAGGAAAATTATCTATAACTCTACTTTTAATATAAAGAAGATGGTATTAAATTGGATCTGATTTTAATCCATTCAAAACCAATCTGCTTTCACAGAGTCAACATAGTGTCCATTCTGTACATAACCCGTGGCATACCAGTTGAGTTACTTCATCGGGCTGTTTTATAAGGCATTTTGCAATAGCGAGCGTGACTGATCATTTTTTAATACTGCATGGTTTTATTGCTAATAAACCTGGGAAATGTTGTTGTGCATCATTTTGACTACATTCAGCACATA